>NW_025334517.1:145000-235000 GCF_014858855.1 Bufo gargarizans | reverse complement strand
TAGTTTTACTCACATAGAGGAGTTTAAGGCTCCTCCACTTCTTTCATACCGGAGGAACCAAAATCTGGGAGACAGGCTTGTCAGGTCGGATGTTGGTTCTTCCAAGGTGAGCTTGAGGACATATGTTGGCTCCACCCGCACAGGTTGCTACCCATGTTTTAACTGTCAGTTGTCCTCTGATGATACAAGGCAATTCATTTCATAACCCGATAACAGACAAGACCATCAAAATACGAGCATTTTTGATGTGCGATTCTACCCACATGATTTACCTACTTTCCTGCCCGTGTCATTTGCGGTATGTGGGTGAAACCACGTGGGATGTGAAAACACGTCTAAATCAACACAGATACAGTATCAGACAAGAAAGACTGGACCTTCCTGTTTCTAAGCATTTTAAGGTAGGAGAGGAGGGGACAGGTTATCACGTCTGAGAAACGGAGTTATTCTGGATTTACACATTGCAGACTTTGAGACCGAAAGGACTAAATGTAGATTTCAAGGGGATATAATGGCGGGGTCTTTCCCCCAACTCTGCAGGCTGCTCCAATTCTCTCCTGTGCCGGGGACGGACATCTGTAATAATGGAATATCGTTCGTTTTTTAGATTTACAATCAACCTTTGACCTCACTCAACATTCTCGCTGATGGCTATTGGACTACGGGACCATGCGGACACACCGGGAATTTAGTGTTATATCTTAGTGTGCTATTAATTATAATGGACACCATAGCATTATTTGCCATTCCTTCCCCCATTGACAGAATACGGGTCTTTTTGGAGGTCCGCGTGTCTCTACTCTACGGACACGTTTCCCTTCATTGAGACATTCTATATATATATATATTGCCCTTTTGAAGGTACTTTTATTTTTAGTATTAAGTTGGTGCAATTTGGTGTTATACAACTATGTCCAGCGTTGGGACGGAGGCCATATGTCACTAACGGTGATGTGTGGTCCTCTGTCCTGATTGGGAGGGTGCTAATATTTGGGGTGACCCCTAGTGCTTCACCTTATCCCCTGGATTAATAGTTGGAACCTTAATTGGCCGATGATGGTTGTGATGGGTAACGACGGGGTTGGGTACCACAGTTAATGTGGAAGCGCCCTGCCGTGAACCGGACACAGTGGTGCCATTGTTGACGCGATGATACCGGTGTGGCACACGTCCTAGGCTGATGACAGGTTCACAGCAGTATTTATTCTATTGTCGCAACGTCTTGGAATAAGAGTTTCTATATTATGTGACGCCTTTGGGTGGCGCCTATGAAGTGGGCAGGAGCATGCGCAGTGAGGGTGGTGGAGAATGGCTTACATCTTTCTTATGGTCTCTCAGCTGTGACACAAAAGTCAGTAAGGGAGTTCGGTTTAGCGCCCGAGATGCCTGTATTGCGTTTGGATCGAAATCAACCACATGTGTATTTGCCCAGTGTGTACGCCGCGGCGGTCCTGTTGTCCACTGTACCATGTGAGAATGTTCTTTGATTTTGAATTATCCACATTATGGTCACCTGTATTATTTATCAATCATGGGTCTTTAACGTTTTTTATGGTAATATATGAGATACACATTTTTATAGTATGTGAACAGTATATGCTTGGATTATGCCACTTATCACTTGATTATGTGTGTGTATATATGTATATATTTATTATCACACACATACTGTCCGCTTGTCATGATCAGTGGGGGGGGGGGGGGGGGCGACTCCACACTGAACACAGGAGGGAAGGGGAACAGTAACTGGGCCTGGAAACTAGGGACGGAACAGGTCACCTCCTAGACAACCCTGACCCGGGCCCTGACCACCTATCAATATGAATAGACCGTGAAGGTAGGAATATTCGTATGCTGGATACCTAGGCCCTTATGTCCCTATAAGGCCCTGGAATGAGGCTAGGAGCAGAGACAACCCATTCCTCCCCAGATGGACGAATGGAAGTCTCTGTCTCAGGCCCAGATACAACAACAGAGAATATAACAAAAACACAAACAAACGCAACACTTAACTTCTGTAGAGATGGAAAAACAGGAACACCAGAGACGACCTCACAACAGCTCAGCCAAACCCAAATGAAGCTATCTACTGCATAGTCAGAAGGGTGGGGTCAGACTACAAAGGGTAGACGTGATGACCACTGAGCAACAGCTGAGAAAGGGGAAGTGGTCATTAACCCCATCAACACTGAATCAACATAAATCAAGGAGGCTGTTAGATTCCTCCACCCTCAGCTAATCTCCTTTATTCACCTGAGGGACCGTGACACCTCTGTAGGGTGTGTGTACATATATATATGTATATACACACACACACACACACACACACACACAATACTGTCCTCTGTAGTATATACACACACAGTGTACTGTAGTATCTGTAATTTAACACTGACAAATGTAAAGTTATGCACATGGGAAGGAATAATGCAAGTCACCCGTACATACTAAATGGTAAAACACTCGGTAACATTGACATGGAAAAGGATCTAGGAATTTTAATAAACAGCAAACTAAGGTGCAAAAACCAGTGTCAGGCAGCTGCTGCCAAGGCCAATAAGATAATGGGCTGCATCAAAAGGGGCATAGATGGCGGTGATGAGAACATAGTCCCACCACTTTACACATCACTAGTCAGACTAGACATGGAGGACTGTGTACAGTTCTGGGCTCCTGTGAACAAGGCAGACATAGCAGAGCTGGAGAGGGTCCAGAGGAGGGCAACTAAAGTAATAACTGGAATAGGGCAACTACAGGACCCTGAAAGATTATCAACATTAGGGTTATTCACTTTAGAAAAAAGACGACTGAGGGGAGATCTAATTACTATGTATAAATATATCAGGGGTCAGTACAGAGATCACTCCCATCATCTATTTATCCGCAGGACTGTGACGAAGGGACATCCTCTGCGTCAGGCTGACTGTATGACTTAACTTCTTCTGTATGCTGCACTTCCTTCTGTAGTATGGTCTGTCTCTAGATCAGGCCAGGGAACATTCCTCCTGGCTCCAGAGGCTTCATGCTTTGGCCTCCATGACCAGAGAGCTGAGGGTGCTCTGGCTGGCTTGGGCATGTCCAGCATAGACGTGCTGGAGGGGGTAAGCTAGACTAACTAGAACTGATCCCCACCCTTCCTGCAGGAAGTAGGACTCGCCCACTCCTCCACAGAGGGGGGTTAGAATGGAATGCTCAATTCTATGTAACTGTAGCTCTGCTGTGTTTGCTGCCACCTGCTGGTGAACCAGGCACATTACATGTGCAGCCAGCCAGTCGCAGGGGGAACACGTGAGGTGCACGGTGGACCGATGAGGGGCCAAATAGTATAACACACAGTTCATCAATTTACGCACGGTTAGCAGAAATCCTCCCTGGGCTGGCAGCGCAGTGTTGAGGTGGACAGCACGAAATCCTCCAGGGCACGCTCGGTGGTAGGAAGCATCAGCCAAGATGGTGGTTGAGGTGCCCTTGATGTTAAGGGTGCTTTGATGGTTTTAGTCGTGACGCCAGTACCATAGGTAGTGATGATGAGGTAGACAGTGGTGAGGTGCAACTCACAACTTTTAGGCCTCTTTCACACAGGTGTCTTATTTTTGGCCCGGATAAGAGGCGGGTGCGTTGCGGGAACACCCACGATTTTTCCGCGCGAGTGCACTTACATGAGAAAAATCGCGCAGGTTTGGTACCCGAACCCTGAACGTCTTCACAGAAGTTCCGGCTTGGGATTGATGTTCTGAAGATTGTATTATTTCCCCTTATAACATGGTCATAAGGGAAAATAATAACATGCTGAATACAGACTGCACAGTACAATAGCGCTGGAGGGGTTAAAAAAATAAAAAAGTTAACTCACCTTCTCCTCTTGATCGCGTAGTTCCCGTTCTCTTCTTTAATGATGAGCTGTGGGCTGAAGGACCTGTGGTGACGTCAGATCACATGCTCCAATCACATGGTCCATCACCGTGGCGATGGAGCATGTGATCTGACGTCACCACAGGTCCTTTAGCCCACAGCTCATCATTAAAGAAGTAAAGAAGAGACCGGGAACTACGCGATCAAGAGGAGAAGGTGAGTTAACTTTTTTATTTTTTGTTAACCCCTCCAGCGCTATTGTACTCTGCAGTCTGTATTCAGAATGTTATTATTTTCCCTTATAACCATGGTATAAGGAAAAATAATACAGTGAATAGACTGTCACCTAGCAACCATGCGTGAAAATCGCACCGCATCCGCACTTGCTTGCGATTTTCACGCAACCCCATTCACTTCTATAAGGGCCTGCGTTATGTGAAAAACGCAGAATATAGAGCATACTGCGATTTTCACACAACGCAAAAGTGATGCATGAAAATCACCGCTCATGTGAACAGCCCCATAGAAATGAATGGGTCCGGATTCAGTGCGGGTGCAATGTGTTCAACTCGCGCATCTCGCCCGTGTGAAAGGGGCCTTACTGTGGATGTCTTTCAGTTGCAGTCGTACAATTCTGCAGTCTCTGGATGGTACAGAGGTAATTCTGCAGTCTCTGGATGGTACAGAGGTAATTCTGCAGTCTCTGGATGGTACAGAGGTAATTCTGCAGTCTCTGGATGGTACAGAGGTAATTCTGCAGTCTCCGGATGGTACAGAGGTAATTCTGCAGTCTCCGGATGGTACAGAGGTAATTCTGCAGTCTCCGGATGGTACAGAGGTAATTCTGCAGTCTCCGGATGGTACAGAGGTAATTCTGCAGTCTCCGGATGGTACAGAGGTAATTCTGCAGTCTCCGGATGGTACAGAGGTAATTCTGCAGTCTCCGGATGGTACAGAGGTAATTCTGCAGTCTCCTGATGGTACAGAGGTAATTCTGCAGTCTCCGGATGGTACAGAGGTAATTCTGCAGTCTCCGGATGGTACAGAGGTAATTCTGCAGTCTCTGGATGGTACAGAGGTAATTCTGCAGTCTCTGGATGGTACAGAGGTAATTCTGCAGTCTCTGGATGGTACAGAGGTAATTCTGCAGTCTCTGGATGGTACAGAGGTAATTCTGCAGTATCTTGATGGTACAGAGGTAATTCTGCAGTCTCTGGATGGTACAGAGGTAATTCTGCAAATCCACTGTTTTAGGCTTGTCAGGTTTTTGTGGTTTTGGAGCAGTGGAACGTCTGGTGAGGTGGCCGGAGGCTGTGGTATCCTTCACGCCTGGGTTACGGCTTTTATCCTTTGGATGAAGTTAGATTTGTCCTTCTCTCTTGTCCCCCTTCTGGACTAGAGCCGACGTGCTGGACCTTCACACTGACCTGATCTGACCCCACTCTATCCTGACCTGGGTATATATAGGACCTGACCTCTATCCCCATCTAGTGGCGGGGTGTAGAAATTACACCTAATCTGCCTGTTAACAGGGATTTTGCAGATACACAAATGCAAAACTATACATTAAGATACAAAGCACCTTTGAGCAGTGCCCCCCCCCCCCCACGGAGCTGCACATGGGGACATCGTTGTAGGACCGGAACAAAATACACAAGATGACGCTTTGTTAGCCCATTGGAGACAGTAGCAGGGTGCAGAAGTGGTCGTGCCACTCTGGGGCGTTACATCAGCAGTTTAGCATCATTAGAACTGCTGACGGCCTCCATATAATACAGGACAAAAAATAAAAAAACAAACGGTACAAAGAGAACCGCCATACAACATCTGATCACAGCCGCAGGGGTACTTACCCCCCTCATCTCTGAAGTATATCAGGAGGTGCCCCTCCCCCGGTACTTACCCCCCTCATCTCTGAAGTATATCAGGAGGTGCCCCTCCCCTGGTACTTACCCCCTCATCTCTGAAGTATATCAGGAGGTGCCCCCCTCCCCCGGTACTTACCCCCCCTATCTCTGCAGTATACCAGGAGGTGCCCCCCTCCCCCGGTACTTACCCCCCTCATCTCTGAAGTATATCAGGAGGTGCCCCCCTCCCCCGGTACTTACCCCCCTCATCTCTGAAGTATATCAGGAGGTGCCCCTCCCCCGGTACTTACCCCCCTCATCTCTGAAGTATATCAGGAGGTGCCCCCCTCCCCCGGTACTTACCCCCCTCATCTCTGAAGTATATCAGGAGGTGCCCCTCCCCCGGTACTTACCCCCCTCATCTCTGAAGTATATCAGGAGGTGCCCCTCCCCCGGTACTTACCCCCCTCATCTCTGAAGTATACCAGGAGGTGCCCCTCCCCCGGTACTTACCCCCCTCATCTCTGAAGTATATCAGGAGGTGCCCCTCCCCCGGTACTTACCCCCCTCATCTCTGAAGTATACCAGGAGGTGCCCCCGGCTGCAGTCCAGATCTCGGATCTCACATTCTCCTCCATTAGATTTGCTTTTACTCTGGAAATGCAGCAGCAGTTTGTTCTTCAGCTTTCTCAGGGTGTCGGGGCCCTCGTCCCACTTGAGGGCCACAGGGTATAGGTAGGGGCTGTCCCCCATGGTTTGGAGGGGCCCGGACGGTCTGGACGTCTGACATTCACCCATGAATTTCACTTTCACTTAGTCGGGAAATCCCAGCAGCTGAGCACAAGAGCTGACACCCGCCTTCGGGGAGGGAGAAGCAGTTAACCCCCTCACTCCCAGGCTGCTGCACACAGGCGATCGCTCTACTTCTGAGGCGGCGTCCATAACAACACTGAGGTCACGAGGGGAACTCGAATGAGCGCGCGACAGCCTGTGCCGCCGCCATCTTCCCCAAGTGACACCGGCAGCGCCCGATCCCAGACATTTAGGCTAGGTCTACACGACGACATTTTGTCGCACCAATGTCACGCGACAAGTTTTATAATGATAGTCTAAGGTGTCGCACTGCAACATGTGGCATGCTGCGACGTGACTGCAGTGCAACACCATAGACTACAGTATAAAACTTGTCGCGCGACATTGGTGCAGTGTAGCCCTGGTGAATAATCCGTGATACCATATTAGTTGGTCTATAAAGCGGACGCCATCTGTAGTGATACACGGGGTGATGGGACGTCAGGACCTGCATGTGTAAGACACGCCTGTATCTATGGTATAAATGACTTCTTAGGCCCTTTTCACACGAGCGAGTTTTCCGCACAGGTGCGATACGTGACGTGAACGCAGAGCACCCGCACTGAATCCTGACCCATTCAATGTGTCTGTGTACATGAGTGTTTTTTTTCACGCATCAGTTCTGCGTTGTGTGAGAATCGCAGCGTGCTCTATAGGCCTCATGCACATGAATGTTCGGCTTTTTGCAGTCCGCCGCAGAACGCGGATCCCCAAAAAACGCCTGCAATTTGCAGAACGGAAAGGGCGGCCCATTGTAGAAATATCTATTCTTGTCTGCAAAACGGACAAGAATAGGACAGGTTATATTTTTTTGCGGGGCCACGGAACGGAGCAACGGATGCGGACAACATACGGATTGCTGTCCACATCTTTTGCGGCCCCATTGAAGTGAATGGGTCTGTGTGCGACCCGCAAAAACAGCGACTCGGATGCGGACCAAAACAACGGCCGTGTGCATAAGGCCATATTCTGCGTTTTTCACGCAGCCCTGGCCCCATAGAAGTGAATGGGGCTTCAGTGAAAAACGCATTGTATCCGGAAGCAAGTGCGGATGGGATGCGTTTTTCACAGATGGTTGCTAAGAGATGTTGTTTGTAAACCTTCCGTTTTTGTTATTGCGCGCGTGAAAAATGCATCAAAACGCATCGCAGCCGCACGGATAAAACTGAACAACTGAACGCAATCGCAGACAAAACTGACTGAACTTGCTGGCAAAATGGTGCGAGTTTCACTGATCGCACCCTGAACGCATGCGGAGCCGACCGCCACGCTCGTGTGAAAGACTTTTCCTAAACTATTTTTGTAAGCAATCAACTTTGATGAAGATAATAAATCACATTATTCATGTTTTATTTAACTGTTGCTGAATCCTGGTGATGAGGCCCCGGGTGTCACCTAACACGCCAGATTCGGAGAGGGCGACCGCACCAGTTCTCATAATGTTTATATACTTATTTATTACCATATTAGAAAGAGAAGGGGCTTCCACTCGCATCCAAACAACCCTCCTGAGATGAAATAACCATGGCAACCTGAAGCCTAGCAATGACCCCCCACCACACGCCATGTAGAGATGTCTATAAGGCCTAGCAATGGCCCCCGGCCAGACCTGCCATGTACAGATGTCTATAAGGCCTAATAATGTCCCCCAGACCTGCCAGGTATAGAAGTATATGAGGCCTAGCAATGACCCCCAGACCTGTCATGTACAGATGTCTATTAGGCCCAGCAATGGCCACCAGACCGACCATGTACAGATGCCTATGAGGCCTAACAATAAACCCCAGACCTGCCATGTACAGATGCCTTTGAGGCCCAGGAAAGAACCCCAGACCCTAGCGTTGGCCTCCAGACCTGCTATGTGCAGATGTTTATGAGGTCTAGTAATGTTCACTAGACCTGCCATGTACAGATATCTTTGAGGCCTAGCAATGACCCCCAGACCTGCCAAGTACAGATGTCTATGAGCCCTAGCAATGACCCCCAGACCTGTCATGTACAGATATCTTTGAGGCCTAGAAATGACCCCCAGATCTGCCAAGTACAGATGTCTATGAGGCCTAGCAATGGCCTCCAGACTTGCTATGTACAGATGTCTATGAGGCCTAGCAATGACCCCCAGAACTGCCATGTACAGATGTCTATGAAGCCTAGCAATGACCCCCAGACCTACCATGTACAGATGTCTATGAGGCCCAGCAATGACCCCAAGACCTACCATGTACAGATGTCTATGAGGCTTAAGAATGGCCCCCAGACCTGCTATGTACAGATGTCTTTGAGGCCTCACAATGGCCCTCAGAGACCTAGCAAAAGGTCCCCAGACCTGCCATGCACAGATGTGTATGAGGCCTAGTAATGGCTTCCTGACCTGCCATGTATAGAAATCTATGAGGCCTAGCAATGACCCCAGACCTGCCATGTACAGATATCTTTGAGGCCTAGCAATGGTCCCCAGCCCTACCATGTCCAGATGTGTATGAGGCCTAGTAATGGCTCCCAGACCTGTCATGTACAGATGTCTATGAGGCCTAGTAATGGCTCCCAGACCTGCCATGTCCAGATGTCTATGAGGCCTAGCAATGACCCCCCAGCCCTGCCATGTACAGATGTCTATGAGGCCTATCAATATCCCCCAGATCTGCCAAGTGGAAATGTCTATGAGGTCTATCAATGACTCCCAGACCTGCCATGTACAGATGTCTATAATGCCTAGCAATGACCCCCAGACCTGCCATGTACATATGTCTATAATGCCTAGCAATGGCTCCCAGACCTTCCATGTACAGATGTCTATGAGGCCTAGCCAGGACCCCAAGACCTGTCATGTACAGATATTTATGAGGCCTAGCAAGGACCCCAAGACCTGTCATGTACAGATGTCTATGAGGCTTAAGAATGGCCCCCAGACCTGTCATGTACAGATATTTATGAGGCCTAGCAAGGACACCAAGACCTGCCATATACAGATATCTTTGAGGCCTAGCAATGGTCCCCAGCCTTACCATGTCCAAATGTCTATGAGGCCTAGTAATGGCTCCCAGACCTGCCGTGTACAGATATCTATGAGGCCTAGCAATGGTCCCCAGCCCTACCATGTCTAGATGTATATGAGGCCTAGCAATGACCCCCAGACCTGCCATGTACAGATGTGTATGAGGCCTAGTAATGGCTCCCAGACCTGCCTTGTACAGATAGATAGATATAAGGCCTAGCAATGACCCCCAGCCCTACCATGTCCAGATGTCTATAAGGCCTAGTAATGGCTCCCAGACCTGCCTTGTACAGATGTGTATGAGGCCTAGCAATGACCCCCAGACCTGTCATGTACAGATGTGTATGAGGCCTAGTAATGGCTCCCAGACCTGCCTTGTACAGATAGATAGATATAAGGCCTAGCAATGACCCCCAGCCCTACCATGTCCAGATGTCTATGAGGCCTAGTAATGTCTCCCAGCCTTACCATGTACAGATGTCAATGAGGCCTAGTAATGGCTCCCAGACCTGCCTTGTACAGATGTGTATGAGGCCTAGCAATGACCCCCAGCCCTACCATGTCCAGATGTCTATGAGGCCTAGTAATGGCTCCCAGCCTTACCATGTATAGATGTCTATGAGGCCTAGTAATGGCTCCCAGACCTGCCTTGTACAGATGTCTATGAGGCCTAGTAATGGCTCCCAGACCTGCCTTGTACAGATGTGTATGAGGCCTAGCAATGACCCCAGCCCTACCATGTCCAGATGTCTATGAGGCCTAGTAATGGCTCCCAGACCTGCCTTGTACAGATGTTTATGAGGCCTAGCAATGACCCCCAGACCTGCCAAGTACATATGTGTATGAGGCCTAGCAATGACCCCCAGACCTGTCATGTACAGATATCTTTGAGGCCTAGCAATGACCCCCAGACCTGCCAAGTACAGATGTCTATGAGGCCTAGCAATGACCCCCAGACCTGCCTTGTACAGATGTCTATGAGGCCTAGCAATGACCCCCAGACCTGCCTTGTACATATGTCTATAAGGCCTAGCAATGACCCCCAGACCTGCCATGTACAGATATCTATGAGGCCTGCCTAGCAATGGCCCCCAGTAGCAGGGGGCAGAAGTGGTAATGCCACTCTGGGGTGTTACATTGCCCCTTACTTAAAACCAAGCTGCCCTCGGCTTGTGCTTAGGAGTTGCTCTAAGGCTACCAAAGAAAAGTTAAATTGCTGCAAGAGAATAGACTGACAATATAAAGACAGCTACCAATAGGTTCCTGCCCGTATGAGTAGGGTATTTATTCACAGATTTCCCTCTTGGTAATAACCAGTGAACCAAATGCTCTGCACAAAGCGCTTAAATACTCCCGTTGTGGATATCGGAAGCATGGGGGTGTCATGTACTGTAATCCCTCCACAATGATAGGATACGCCTGCAAATAAAAGGGTGGCTTTATCCTGTATTCCCTTCCAAGCACCAAGGTCTATGAATAGCTTTTTGCATGGTCACCTTGATGTCTGAACTGCTAGGCCTCAGAACATACACAAATTAGGAGGAGGAGGCGGTGTTCTCCCATCTCTCCAGGAGGACTATTCCAAACACATATTAGCAGCGGGTTACCCTTGACAATATTAGATCTGCTTGTGACTTATCACTTGGTGCCCCTTGTGTAACAATAATACAATACAATATAATACATAGGCTTTCTGGCTAAGAACCATTAGTATTAAACGTCCTCAGAGGCATAATGAGCAATGAAGTAAGGCGCTGGCTAACTGTATAAAATGCAAAGACCAATGAAAGTGCATAAAATCACATTGCGGCACCTGCAAAAGAATACACACAATGGGGCAACATATTTAAACGTTGCTGAAACTTGTAAAGGTTAGTGCAGAAATAGTGCAATAAAATCACATTAGAGTCTCTTCTTCCATGTTGGCGGATAAAATGCACCAAACGAGAATCAAGTAGTGCAAAAAGTTCCTTTATAATCCACGGGAAATAATGTTATTATTTGTAATCCACGTGGGTAGAAGAATAGCAAAGGTACTGAAAAACCTTATAAGCAAAGGGGGCTCCCAATCAACATGAGAAGGGGAAAAAAAGGAAATTGTGCGTAACCGTACACAACTTGGAGATTGTTCCAGAGAATGGGGAGGAGCTGATGGTTGGAGGGAGTCCTAACAGACATGTCTATCTAGGTGAGGACAAACGGGCCAACCAAAACTAATAAAATGCCAACAAGTCCCCACCCGTCAGGAGTAGTTCATGCAGTGGCTCCATTAGTTCTTGGTATTTTTCCTGAATGCTGGTGGAAAATGAAGAGGAGCTTTTCAGAGGAAGGACCTTAGATCCTCCCAACTGCTGCTGAAACTCATGAGAGGTCATTCCTGCCTCTTTTAATCCAGTTGCGCTGCTGTACTGGAGCTCCACTGCCCTCTTGTGGATGATGTAGGAAGTGAGTGGGTGGTCACACTTGTCATGGTAGTCGTGACTTTCTGCTTGAGTGGGCCAGATCCTCCTGCCATAAGAAGTGGGTTCAGGACCTCCGGCTGCAAGGGAGCTGGTAGGTGATCCTTCTGTCTTGGTGGCAGATCCCGGGTGGCTTTCTCCATCACTACCCACCATTTTCCAGGGCAACTGGTAGGTTACCACCTTCGGTCTGTATGTTTACGGTAGTGCTGGACACACATCCCAATTGGCAGATCAGTGGTGGTGGCAATCCAGGGATGAGGACCTCCAGCTCTGGCTGAGGCCTCTCTTGAAAGCGCTGCACTCCGTCTGCAGATTCTTGTAGACAGCGCACCCGTCCCACCGTGGCTGGGTCTTCCTGCCAGCACTCCGGTGTCGGCAGCAAGACCAGGGGTTTATCAAGGAGGGTCACGGCTGTGGCGAAAGGCCACTGGAGGGACTCTATAGGGGTGTACTTCACGTTATCCCCTTGGTAAAGGTGCCGGGTCTGGGGGAGATAAGGGCGCGTCACGGAGCGACGTCCCACAAAGAGCTCCTGCCCTGTCTTGTCATCCCATAGGAAACCACTTCCATGCTGGACGGAAAACCACACCACTGACCCTCTTCTCCGCTCCAGGATAGGATCTCTGGGCTGCGGTCGGTCCCACACACGGATTGCCCAGTCCTCTAGGGCACGCTTGTACTCCCACATATCTTGTGGGTGGACCATCACCTCCTTGGGCACCATTGGGTTGAGGCCTTCAAATGTGCCTATCTTTTTGGGCGGCGGAGTAGATACTCCGGCCGCCTCCGCCGCACCAGTCAGCACAGAGAATTATCTGGCCCCCTTCTCGGGTCTCCATACGAGCTGCGACACCCGAACCTCTCGCATGGCATCACTCAGTTCCGGCAGGTCATCATCGTATAGCATTTCGCTCCAGTTTCGTTTCGGTGCCGCTATCTGACTCCCTCCGGTGACAAAGGAGGAGCTTTAGGGAAGGAGTCCTCACTTCCTTTCTTTACACTGAGCTGCTCCCTGTGGGCTGTATTTAGCTCTAGGGCTGGGCGTTCCCTGATTTTACTACTCTTGAGGTGCAAGAAGAAGGCACCCATCACAGTCAACGTTGGCTGATTAACCCTTCGGATGCCGGCATGCACATTTCTGCGCCTGTCGCTCCGCAGTAAACGCAATAAAGTCATTTTCAATGGGTTTTCCTTTTAAATTTCTTTTTATTAAGCAGTAAAATAAAAACATTTTACAAGCACCATCTTCAATGATAGCATACATGTTCTCGATGGAACATTTTGTATCTAATAGGAATAGTAAATTTCTGGGTCATTCAGTTTACAAGGTACAAATGACATACAAATAACAAGCAAGGGATTCCCTTGCATACACTAAACCAGGTATCCTCAAACTGCGGCCCTCCAGCTGTTGTAAAACTACAACTCCCACAATGCCCTGCTGTAGGCTGATACCTGTAGGCTGTTCGGGCATGCTGGAAGTTGTAGTTTTGCAACAGCTGGAGGGCCGCAGTTTGAGGATGCCTGCATTAAACTAAGCAAATGTGAACGAGGTAAGTATATTAAGAAGGTTGGTCAGGAAAGGGTGTATGGAACTGGGGAGGAAGAGGGGAGGTTGAGGAGGTGGAGTGACTGATTCTTCGCCCCTCCACCAGCACACACACACAACTATCAGATGTCATCATGTGGAATCTGCTTTCCCTCTGGGTCTAATGAATAGGTTGTGGCGGTCATTGAAAAGTAGTTGTTGGCTGCAGTGATTCCCAGGCATTGCCACGCTGTTTTGTTCTTCGTCCGCTAGTATGTGACTATACCTGTACTGCACCACTTTGGTAGAGATTAAATCTGTAGGACATCCATGGGCTCCATCATTTTTGGAAATTGTCATGTCTTCTCTCCTCCCAGCCTACCAGCTCCTCTAATTGGCACATCTGGTCCACCTTATCCCACCACTGTTGAACAGTAGGTGGTTCTTCACTCATCCATTTCAGTGGGATTAGGAGCCTTGCTACTTGTATTAGGTGGGTGGTTAGGTTCCTCTTGGAGGGCTGCCAAGTCTCGGTGGGAAACCAAAGAAGAGCCATCTCTGAAGTTAGAGTAATAGGGGTGACTCTTAGACTATTAATTACATTTGTGATGTTGCCCCAAAATGACCTCAACTTCGGGCAGGACCAAAATATGTGGCTCAGTGAGCCCTCTCCAAGTTTACATCTCCAACATGTGTCAGAATCCTGCAGGCCCCTTAGAACAACTGTTTAGGTGTTCTGTACCATTGTGTCAAGACCTTGTAGGAATGTTCCTGTACCTTGACACATCTTGAGAAACCTTGAGAGTATGCATGCATGCGCATAATATCTGTATCTGAGAAATCTCTACCTAATTCAGAGGCCCATGTATGTATGTATGTATGTACTGGGGGACACCTTTATTCTCTGGTGTCAATAAGGAAAAATACAGCTGTGAGATCAATTTCCTTGGGGTATGCTCCATGTACATCAGTTTTTCAAACCACATTCTATTTCTGCCTTCCCCTATCTTTTTGTCAGCAATGTTACCATGTTATCTATTTCTGCTGCTTCTAAGAAATTGTTGCTCTCAAAGGGGTTGTCCGGGTTCAGAGCTGAACCCGGACATACCCTTATTTTCACCCTGGCAGCTCCCCAGAGCCTAGCTTTGGAGCATCTCATGCTCCGATGCGCTCCCGTGCCCTGCGCTAAACCGCGCAGGGCACCTGCTCCTGTTTTCAATAACACACTGCCGGGCGGTAACTTCCGCCCCGGCAGTGTGTTCGGTGAAGTCACCGGCTCTGAGGGGCGGGCTTCAACTCTGCCCTAGCCGTTTTACTGGCTAGGGCAGAGCTAAATCCCGCCTATCAGTGCCGGTGATATCACCGGGGTTCCTGGCAGCCCCATGGAGAGCCCGGTACGTCACCAGATCTCCAAAAAAATGCCTTTGCCCTGCGCAATTTAGTGCAGGGCAAAGGAGAGAATCGGAGCATGAACTGCTCCGATGCTCATGTCAGGGGGGCTGCCTGGGTGAAAATAGAGGGATGTCCGGGTTCAGCTCTGAACCCGGACAACCCCTTTAAGTGTAAGGTGTTGTGCATTTTCATAGGTAAATGCATTGATATCCAATTATTTTAGTCAAGATGAATGTTCATTACCTTTAAGAGCCATGCTCGACTATAGTTACAATTTTGTATGTCTTGAATAGGCCAAGGTAAGGTCACACAAAGGTTTCTACTCTTCAGTGTTTTTCTTCTCATGAATGTCTGAGAAGAACATTCCTTATCTACTATTAAATTTATGACGGGAGATAAAGATAAGCTCTATGCAGCTGGTGATAATTACCTATACAATTAGGCATTTATTAATGAAGCAAAATATATAATATTCGTGTATTCATTTAATGAGCCTTAGTCCTTAGCATAAGACAATCAGTAGAACATATAATATATATATACTCTAAAAGAGTGTCTGTGAAGATGTGTGTTTTGTAACCATGAATCACATCTTTTGGTGTGACAAGAGGAGGTACTGATATCTCTGAGAAAACAAAGCCATTGAAGTTATTTATGATATACAAATCAACAGTCTGAGAAACATTCAGAGAGACGCCTAGAGGTCTGTCTCTAATTGCTACAAGTGTCAGCATTAATCCCTATAGCTTTGAATTAAAGCTTTTAAGGTCAAAATTTATAGAATACGTTTTATTCAGACTTACATAAGTTAACCCTTTATACTATGATGCAAATAGCTTACACAGCAGTGCCACCTAGGTATGAGTAGGTGACATTACAACAGTAGCAAAAGTGCATTCTGGGTAAGGTTATGATGTCACAATTATTATCAATGATCACACCCATCTGACAATGATTGGAAAGTTCCAAACTAGGAAGGTGTGTCTAACTGATAAGTTTGTGATCATAAACCACACACAGGAGGGAGAAAAAACAGACACACACAAGAAAAAGAGGAGCTCTCCAGAGGGGTCTATCAAGATGAAAGCCATAGTGAGATGCGCTATGATGGATGACCCAGCTTTCCTAGGAGCAGAAGTGAGATTTCTACTAGGACTTGGTAAGAGACACAGAAAATAATATTTCATTTTATTAAGACTAATTTGATAGTGTGGGTGAAATTATACCATATAGATTGGCGAATAAATAAATACATTAATTAATTGATCATCTCCATATTAAGATGTAGTCTTAGGATGTTGTGAGGCTTCATTCTACCTGCAGAAGAATCAAGACTCATAATCTAGTAAAGCATTAAATAATTGCTTAGATATATATATATCTTGATAGAACATTCTTCGCCAAGCTAAGTGATGGATTCCCACAGGAAAGACTTGTTTCAAGTCCTTCCCATTTAGGATATGGTCTAGCAAAGATCCTAGATCCCTGGTATTTGTCTTAATAGTCTTACCAAAGTCATATGTGTGAAAATAGTCCAGGATGGGGCGGAAGGATACAGTTATCTCTTCTAAGTTATATCCTTGGATGGATTTGCCCATCCTGAAGTCATGTGATGTGTAGTTGGTTAGAGGGGGTGGAATGTATTTAGCATTCCATATTGATGTCTAGGATTAGACAGGCCTGTCCTGATATCATGAGGTTTTCTCTGAACAGAAGTAATGTATATAACCTATGTTCATATTTTGATATCCTAACCTGATAATAGCTTTGTTATAATGTGACAAGTTATTTCCACTCACATGTATTGTTAAGCTTGTAATGCTTTATATTAACGCTATATATATTCATTGCATGTGTCATTGTGTTTATTTACTTATATATGTTAATAACCTTGTAACCAATAAATCTGCATAATTTTATAAAACCTGTGTATTATTGTATAATGCAGAACTACATGTTTTATCATTAACGTCATCTCACGTCAAAAAGAACTTATTTATCTGAGGAAATAGTCGGACTCAGATGTGAATTGTATAAATTAGGTTGTCTACAATTCACCAGGTCATGATTTTAAGAATTATAAAATTTTATATTTTTATGGTAAATTATTTTTATGACCATAATTAATAATTCTTAATTGAATTATTACCACCCGACAAAGGTATATAGGGTGCGACTCTCCTATTGTTTTAGTTATTCCTTCTATGAATTCCTCAATTGTAAAGTTCTTTAATTTGTCCCAAAGTGGGGCAATATCTTTTACATTAGCCCTCGTCAGGAAAGGGACAAGATTAGCCAGCATTTTCAGTGATGGGTTGCTTAGCAGGTCATGGTTTTTGTTCTAAGCTAAAGTTCTTTAGGACCGAGGTCGTTCCCTTCAAAAAGAGGTTATTGTAGCTGGCCAGCTAAGCCCTGTCCTAGGTTGCTAGTATAGCCCTATATGTGTATACAGCTAGACCTGCCAATAACCTTAATACAGTTCCTATGTTTATGTGTTAAAGAGAAAAGCAGAGTTATTTACAGTGACTTCATGTTTGGATGTCATATAACTGTTATATATTGTGTTCACAGAAGCAGAAAAAGAGAATATGCCTTTAAGATTCATTTTATAATGTAAGGTAAGCTCAGTGACACAGCAGGAACAACAGAAAGCATAGTGTTAATCTGTTGTTGCTGGGCAGAAGTCTAGACCAATCACAGCCAGATTCTCACACAGCAAGAGTTTTCACCAATCACAGCCAGCCTCACACACAGCCTGTCCGGGAATTCCCCTAGCAGGAGCTGCTGGAATAATTACTCACCGGAGACAGGCGCTGAAGAGACACAGATCCAGCCAGAGTTCAGTTTTATGGAACCAAAGAGGCCAAAATAGGTATTTAATACATTTATGATGTGTTCATATTGTTAATATAGTGATTAGAACTGTATACTGAACAAGTTATATGTGTGTTTACTTACAGTTCCACCAAGTGCAAACTACAAATAGCATACAAATAGCAATCCATACAAATTGCATACAGATCAGTAGAACTATCCGTCAAATCTTCGATATACCTCTCAGAGAGATCATAAAATGCTTAAATAACTTAAAGTGAGAGTACGACTTCCGGTTCCGGCGCCAACATGGCCGGCCACGCTGCTTAGAGCTCCACAGTGCACAGCTCAATTATCATTTTGTCTCCCTGTCTTACTGGCTCTGTGATCACCCAAAGACCGGGACCACCCTACGACATTTACCCCGCCGTGTCCTATGGACTGGTATATTATTACGATGGGGGGGGCAAGACAAGGCAGCAGAGCCAGCACAGTGCGAACAGAACAGCTCCGTTCGCAAGCAACATGGTTGATCCTGCCTCCTCCAATGCGCAGGGCGACAAGCCTCCGCTACCACCAGAGGAAGACTCTATGGACAGCGCTACACCGCTAGCGCTTGAGGTGGCAGCAAGAATTCTCCCAGACTTACAAGAATCGCTCTCATCCACGGTGTCCGAATCGCTATCTAACTTGCACCAGGCTATAGACAGCTAAACGTGGCGGAGGAGCGAATCTCTTCATTGGAAAGTGATTACACCCGATTACAAGCTGCTCATGACCAAGTGCTCCAAATGACCAATATGATTGATAGATGATTTAGAGAACCACTCCAGGCGAAATAACCTGAGGTTAGTGAGACTCCCTGAATCTATTAGAGTGCAAGATCTTATTGTACTCTGCGAAAAAGAGCTGCCAGAGGCGCACAATTTACCTAATATCTGCA
Organism: Bufo gargarizans; assembly: GCF_014858855.1. Taxonomy (NCBI): domain Eukaryota; kingdom Metazoa; phylum Chordata; class Amphibia; order Anura; family Bufonidae; genus Bufo; species Bufo gargarizans. The sequence goes on along the minus strand of NW_025334517.1, from coordinate 216,315 downwards.
AAGTTGAGAGGGCACATAGGGTGGGCCCTCCATCTTTTACACCACGAGACCAGGTCTCTCCGGATGATACCACCTGCCCGGCATTGGCTCATAGGCCTAGAAAAGTAATAGCGAGATTTCTTGACTTCTCGGACAAAAACACTATACTGCGGGTCTACAAACGGCAAAAACACCCTTAGTTATCCGGGGTCAGAAAATACTGCTCTTTGAGGATTTTTTCCGTGGAAGTTACTAGAAAGAGGAGAGAATTCTCGAGTCTGTGCTCTGAGCTATATAGGCAGCAGATCAAATTAGCTTTATTTTACTGGGTTATTTTACGGATCTATAACAAAGATGGCTCCTTTCATACGTGCCACAACGAGGCGAAGAGGTTTCTACAGGATGGTGCCACGGGCTTCAGGGAGAGGCCGATGAGAGATAACGGGAGGCGCAGATCCAACACGGGAGGCGAACATCCATTTGCAGCAAAAAGAAGTGAATTGGAACTGGTTCCTGAAAAATCTACAGAAAGCGAGAAGAGGTCCATGAACTGATGATTACAACATCTGGTGGAGTATGACATACGTGCTGTAAGTTCATTTAGAACTGTTTTCTATGAGACGGGGGGGGGGACATGCTCATTGTATCTGCTAAGGGATCATAATGCTTGAACTCGGGGGAGGGAGGTAAGAGGTTCAGAACCAATCTCAAACTGAAATGCAACTAGCATAACGTATACTGTTGACAATTGCGAAATGGGAAAGGATAGAAGAAAAAGGAAAAAAAATTAAAATATTTTTTACAACACAAAGGGTATATATGTTGGTATATATAGTTTGCCCTGGGCTGTGCCTTCAGCTAATCATTAGCTTATTCCGGATATAGGGCTGGGTGCAATATAGAGTGTGGGCCTTTAGTATTTTGGGAGGAGGAGGAGGAGGAGGAGTGTTCATGTTGGGAAGAAGGGAGGTCAGAGTTCTTTGTTCCAGGTGGGACCAATAGATAGAGTTCAGTATTGCTCAAAAGTGTAGTTTGTGGGGTTATGGGGGGGAGTTAGCTCATCTCAGTGGTCATATTTTGGATTAACGCATGACGAATTTGTCTACACCGCATTTACTCGTTCATGTCTTTCAAAATTACGAGAATAATTACATGGAACGTCAAGGGTCTGAGGTGTCCGTGTAAACGTTCAATGGTGTTGAGGCATCTTAATCGGTTAAAAGCGGAGATAGCTTTAATTCAGGAATCACATCTTACAGAGGGGGACTACTTCACATGCAAAAGATGTGGGTGGGAAAGGTGTTGGGAGCTCCCTCCAGAGGGGCCAAGGGTGGAGTATTGATCCTACTTCACAAAAAACGAATCCACACGGTTTGCTCTATCACACACGATCAAGAGGGTAGACTTATACATATTACTCTTAGCGCACCATCAGAAACCCTGAGCATTTATAATGTATATGCTCCAAATGATACTAACACTAACTTTTATGGAGAATCGAGGAAAGCAATGACTAGCGATTTATCACCCATGCGGATAATAGCTGGAGACATGAATGCGGTAATGAATCCACATGAGGACCGCAGATCTACAAACAATGAGTCAGTTACTCCTAGTTCCAGGGATAAAAACGTATTGAGAAGGGTTAGAGATACGGGCTTAAAAGATGCATGGAGCAAGATGGAGCCAGAAGGTAGGGATTTTACTTATTTCTCGATGGTACATAATGCCTGGGCGCGCCTAGATTACTTTTTTGTGTCGGAACACCTGCTACAAAAAACAACACAAGTTGGAATAGGTGATCTGGTCATATCGGACCATGCCCCAGTAATTTTGGACATTACAACCTCCATCCCACGAGGGTCAGACTACATATGGCGATTTCCATCAGACTTAGCACAAATGCTACACCACTGGTGGGGGGCATATTGGGAGACCAACTCAAATACGCACGATCCGTTATTGCTGTGGCGAGCTGGTAAGGCAGTACTTAGGGGTAATATAATGGCATATATTAAAAGGTTACAGACCAAAACTCTCAAAAACCAAAACAAACTCACGGAATCCCTGAGAAACTCCTACACCCAGTTTCAAAAATGTCCCTCATCATGTCACAAAGCGAAGTGGATAGAAACGAAAACAGAGTATGATACATGGCAACGACAAAAATAAGAATTAAAGGGAACTGGGAGAGAGGCACACTTGTTCAAATATGGAAACAAGTCGGGCAAATTATTGGTGTCCTTGGCCAAAGGACGCACCAACACTTCCCTAATATCGGCCTTAAAAAATAATCAGGGAAAAATATGTCACCATCCGAAAGAGATAGTGGAGATAATGCGGGATTTCTATAAAAAACTATACTCCTCCCAACCTGAACAGTCAGAGACGGGGGGAAATGGTTAGATAGCTAAGAAATGTCAAAAGTGTCACAGGAGAACCTAGCAACAGTGAATAAACCCATTACTGAGGAGGAAGTTCAGAAAGTGATAGGCCAGTCCAAAGGTGGTAAAGCACCCGGCCCAGATGGATATACAAGTGAATTTTACTAAATATTAGGCCCTAAAATTACACCCATACTTACGACATTGTTCAACCGTTTCTTGCAAGGCCAGCCGTTACCCCCGGATATGTATATGGCATATATTAAGGTCCTCCCCAAACCGGGCAAAGATAATACCTTGGCAGCTTCATATAGACCAATATCTCTCACAGATTCTGGCAGATTGTCTTCCTTTTTACCAAAACTAATATCCTCTCACCAAACAGGCTTCGCTCAGGGTAGGTCAGCGCTTGTGAGTAATGTCCGGAAGGTGTTAGCAGCATTAGATGATATCAAAATCAATCCACATTTACACCCAACTCCAGCACTTTTGGCTGTCGATGCGGAAAAAGCTTTCGACAATGTAATCTGGAGATGGTTGAATGAAGTTCTGGATCATATGGGCTTTGAGGGATGTTTCAGGTCTTACATCAACTCATTATATTGTAATCCATTAGCTAGGATTGCTGGACCGGGTTTTCTTTCTGAACCCTTCAACTTACAAAAGGGAACGAGACAGGGATGCCCCCTTTCACCATTACTCTTTAATATAGCGTTGGAGCCCCTATCTAAGGCGTTGTTGACATCTCCCCATATACAGGGCATTAATATAGGACAATATGTGCTTAAACATTCTTTATTTGCGGACGACCTTCTGGTCTTTCTGTCGCAACCACTAAAAGAACTTCCAAAACTTTTCGATCTCCTATCTTATTTTGGATCTTTATCTGGTTTTAAGGTAAACCAATTGAAATGTGAAATACTAGACCCGTCCCCTTCCAAAACTTTACAAAAAAAACATCTGGACGGTACTCCAACCATCAGCACCGCAACACATAAAATATCTGGGAATCAAGATAGGTAGGATGACGGAATCCATTTACACATTAAACTATCCCCCGCTGTTCAAAATGATTTTGGCTGAACTAAAATCATGGTCAAACTTACCTTTATCCTTTCTCGGCAGATGCCACTTAGTAAAAATGATGAGCTTCAGCAAACTACTTTATCCTATGCAAGCCTTGCCAATACTGGTGAAACAAAAAGATACTGAGGCAATTGTCCAAGCTTTTAGAACATTTATTTGGCGATCGAAGAAAGCAAGGATATCAAGAAACACTTTATATAGACACAGAAACGAAGGAGGGGTGGGATTTCCAGACATACGCCACTGCAATTTGGTGTCTATGATGAGGCATTGTGTAGACTGGATTCACATGACCTCGGAATACTCAGTCTTTCCTATGGAAAAGGAACTGGCCAGGCCGTGGAACGCCTTGAATGCCTTATTGCGCACCAAATATTCTTCACTACCGAAAAACGCTAAATATAGTATAGTGTTACGGGATACCATAGCCACCTAGAAAGCAGTGCGTAAAATGTGCAATCTCCCAATAATACTTTCCAAAATAATGTGGTTATTGAATCACCCAGAATTGCAGATATATAAACTGAACAAACAATTCCTCGATTGGCGGGGAAGGAATAACGGAAACTAGACATTTGTGGAACCAACAGATTTTACACATTCCAAGAATTACAAAACACTCATTTCTCACTTCTACTCATTTTCTAGCATATCAGCAAATGATGAGTTTTGTACGTCCTAGGGAAAAAGATCTTTGATTGCTTCCTGAAGTCTGAAGGAAATAGGCCCTCGGTGACATCGATATATAGCGCCATTAGAGGGGGGATTCACACATATTTAAATCTTGGCTTAAGGAGTTCCAATCTCTGACAGACTTAGACCAGCCGTTGCATGGGTGGAATGTGATTCGTAAATATGTATGCAATGAGAAAAAACACACAATGAAAGTCAGTCCTGTGTCCCAATAAAGGCAAATACTTGCGCTGCTGCAGGCTCCGGGATAGTGTGGTAGGTGTTCACACTCAGTACAGGTAATAAAAAGTTTGGAACCGCGCTGCTTTAGACTAGATTCCCCGGTCACTGATGGATGGCATTGGGCTCCAAAACCTTTTCCTTATCACCCCAGCAAGGTCCGGTCTTCCACAGACGGTAGCCTCTATGAGGTTCAAAAGGATAGGCAAGAATAGTGAAGCACCCTTTGTCAAATGATTTTAAAACGTTTTAATCTACTCACAAGAGTTGTTCAACAAACAGCATGTAACAATATCGTTTAAGATCGTCTCGTTCCTGCCCGACCCGGGTTTCGCTGCCTCGCTTCTTCAGGGGCGAACTGCGCATATGCGCGATGGGACTCTTTAAATAGCCCAGCTGTCTCATTACATCACTCAATGCTTATCCAGATCGTATCCGGAAATTACACAACAGTTTTACATTGTACATTTTGAAAAACAATATTATTCTTATCAAAATATTTACTATAATCGGCCTGATCGTAATCCATGACCACTCTTTTCTTATACCACAGTCTCACTATAATCGGCCTGATCGTAATCCATGACCACTAATGGCTACATTTTCTCAAAATACACATTTTCCGAAAAACTGCTATACATTATTCTCTCATCTCATAGTTTCATTCGTCATCATCTAATATCCCTTTTACCCATCAATATTCAGGTTGCCGTCATATAAGCTCCACCCTCTCCTGGAGCGTCATTTGAGTCTACCCGATCCCGCCTCCCTCATTACCTTTACCGCATCACACTGTGACGCCGCCCTATCAGGGCGATCCGGCCCCTTGACGTCACTCGAAGGTCCTCAAAAGGCGAGATGGGGAAGAATCAAATAGCGCAACCAGGCTGGGTTATTTCACAATATACATGGTTTCAGATCAAATTCAATGTTTAGCCCACCTGGCTGCAGAGTCCCTAGCTGATAGATCCACTCCACCTCTTTTTTGTTTATTTGTGCCAGTGAATCCCCTCCTCGCCAATGTGGCTTAACAATCTCAACTCCAGCGAATTTTAAACCCCGCGGGTTTTTCTCATGCGCGAGTTTAAAATGGGCTGATACACTATGGGTAATTAGACCTTTTCTGATGTTTCGTAGGTGTTCCTGTATTCGAACCTTAAGCTTCCTTATTGTCCTGCCCACGTACTGGAGCCCACATGGGCACTCCAGTACGTATATGATGTTCTCGTTTTCGCATGAACAATTCCCTCTTATGCGGAATTCCATCCCATTTTTATTGGATATTATGTTGTTACTATTTCTCTGGCGTTCCTTTGTATTCCGGTTTTTGCATCCTGCGCAAAATCCACACCAGGTAAATTTTCCTCCCTCCTTGTTTATCTTAATATTTACCGGAGGTATGGCGCTATGTACGAGCTTTGTTTTGATACTGGCCGCTTTTTTAAAAATAAAGGAGGGGTTGTCTGGTATGATTTTTCCTAAAACTGGATCGTTCTTCAATGTCCCCCAGTTTTTTTTCACCATTTTTTTGATATTGTCGGACATGGAGCAGTATTTTGTCACAAATGAAAACTTATAGTCCCTATTCTCTTTTTTCACTATTCTTCTTGTACTTTCATTTTCTTCCTTTTTCTCTCTTTCCACAGTGTTTATGCATACGTCTAGATCCGCCTCATCATAACCTCTTTCAACAAATCTGCTTTTTAATATGTTGCTCTGTGTTCTATATTCTTCCATTTTTGTGCAATTACGGGCCATCCTCTTGAACTGTCCCTTTGGGATGTTTTTGAGCCAGGGCCCGTAATGGCAACTGGTCACATCAATATAGGAGTTAACGTCTGTCTCCTTAAAGTATGAACTGGTTAGGAATTGGCCGTCTTCTATCCGTATGCATAAATCCAGGAAGTTAACTGAACTGTTGCTAATTTCCCCCACAAATTTCAGATTCCAGTGGTTGTTATTCAACTGACAGATGAAGGACTCAAGACCTTCTCTCTCTCCTTCCCACACCAGGAGACAGTCATCAATATACCTCCTCCAGAAGGTCAATTTACCTCCTGGGGTGACTGCTCCTAGTGTGGGAAGGATGGTGGTCTCTTCCCATGCCCCCATAAAAATATTGGCAAAACTTGGGGCGAATTTCGCCCCCATCGCCGTACCGATACACTGTACATAGTGTGAATCAATACACCAGAAATAATTATGATCGAGGCAATAACTGAGGCATTCCATGATAAACATTCCCTGTAGTTTCCCTATTTTCACATCTTTTTTAATCCTGTTTCCCACAGCTTCCATCCCTAAATTCTTCAGGATAACAGTATATAAAGATGCCACATCAATTGTGGCCATCCAAGTGTTAGTGGTGGGGGGACTTAGGTCTTTAATTAGTTGCAACACAGCCCCAGTATCTTTCAGGTGCGAGGGATTCTGCACCACATATCCCTGTAAATAGAAATCAATGTATTCAGTAACTCTGCATGTTAATGAGTTAAGGCCCGAGATTATCGGCCTTCCCGGGGGGTTGATTGGGTCTTTATGTATCTTTGGCAAGTGGTATATCACTGGTACTACCGGAAAGGGCACAGTAAGGTATTCATACTCTTTTTTATCTAATATCCCCTTTTTAAAACCCTCTCTCAGGATTCCATCAAGGATCTTTTTATATTCCTGAGTGGGGTTACTTTTCAGTTTTTTATAAGTTGTTGCATCCGATACCAATCTTGCCATTTCTATCTCATATTTTTCTTTGTTCATTACGACCCCCCCCCCTTTGTCGGCCGGCTTAATTATTAAATCTGGATTTCTTTCGAGATCTTTGAGGGCTTTTCTTTCTTTGTAACTGAGATTTTGTTTCACCTTATTCATATCCATCTCTTCTAGCTCTTTAAGCAGGCCTGTTTTGAAGGCCTCCACACATTCGTTATTCCTGTTTTTTGGGAAAAACTTTGATTTTTCTTTCATGTGTGTATGCACAATCCCTTCTTTTTCTTGTGTGCCTAATTCTACAGAGTTTCTACTTTGTGGTGCAGGGTTATTGATCCAATATTTGGCCATATTAATTTTCCGATTGAACTTATGAATATCAAGGAATGCCTCAAATGTATTAATCTTCTGGTTAGGGGCATATTTTAGGCCCCTACTCAGAACACTCTTTTCTCCCTCTGTTAGAATATGATCACTTAAATTAAATATCCCTATGTTTCCTTGCTCTTTTTGGTTTTTGGGCTCATTCTTCCTTTTTCCCTTTCCCTGTCCTCCTCTACTAGACTTCTTTTTTGCGGTGTCCTTGTTATTGGGTCTTTTGTCTCTACCTCCCTCTGGACTCCTTTTATACTCTGATGGGGAAAATTTTGTTCATTTTGTTGTTTATAATTGGGTCTGTTATTTTCACTATTATCACTCTTTTGGTTATCACCGTAGTTTCTGTCTACCTGGTGCTCTCCTTCATGATTGTTCATTCTGTAGTTTTCTTGTGATCTCCATTTTGGTTTTCCCCTATACCCTCCTCCCTGATACGACTGTTTATACAGCTGCCTGTATCGATATCCTCTATAGCCATTACTTTGTTCATAATTCTCACTATATTGGTCTCCTCTATAACTATGATCGTAATTCCTACCCTGGTAACCAGCATAATTTGGCTGGTATATATGGTTCTGCTGGTACGAATAGTCACTCCCATTCTCAAAATTTGGTTCGAATACATGTGTCCTTTCTCTATTAGGTTGATATGTATATTCATAATTTCTATTGTATTGCCCATAATTCCGCTGTGGTACGTGGTTATTATGCTGCTGATTGTACTTAAAAGCCTTTTGTCTCCCAACTCCATTTTCTGCTTTCCTAAAACCTTCAGTGTAGTGTCCTTGTTTAGGATTACTAGCACTGGAATCATCCACATTTCCCGTTCCTAAAATAGTCTCCCCACCATTCTTTCGTTTATTTTTCCATTTATATATCATATCCATTTTATACTCATTACAAATCTTGGCATATTTCTTATGCTTCTTATTTCCTTTTCGGATTTAAGCATCGCTTCCTGACACTGCTTGCTACATTTCTCATAGATCTCTCTATTTGCATTTTTTTCTGGTTCAATTCTTTCTTGTAATTCATCAATCACCTTACTGATTTTTTTCAACTTATTTTTCCGAACAGTGATGATATATTGCATAACCTTCCATGCACATTCATTCAGTATTTTCTCCCAACCAACCAAATCCTCCTCTTCCTCAGTAATCAAAGGGAGTTGCCATCTAAGGCCCTCTGGTATCTTGCCCTCCATAAGGAATCGTTCCAGGGAGGCAATATCCCAGGTGGTTCTTATCTCCCTGAAGAATTCCTTTTCCAGTTTCACAAACAGTGTTCTCATGTCATCGGACCCACTCGCGCATGAGAAAAACCCGCGGGGTTTAAAATTCGCTAGAGTTGAGATTGTTAAGCCACATTGGCGAGGAGGGGATTCACTGGCACAAATAAACAAAAAAGAGGTGGAGTGGATCTATCAGCTAGGGACTCTGCAGCCAGGTGGGCTAAACATTGAATTTGATCTGAAACCATGTATATTGTGAAATAACCCAGCCTGGTTGCGCTATTTGATTCTTCCCCATCTCGCCTTTTGAGGACCTTCGAGTGACGTCAAGGGGCCGGATCGCCCTGATAGGGCGGCGTCACAGTGTGATGCGGTAAAGGTAATGAGGGAGGCGGGATCGGGTAGACTCAAATGACGCTCCAGGAGAGGGTGGAGCTTATATGACGGCAACCTGAATATTGATGGGTAAAAGGGATATTAGATGATGACGAATGAAACTATGAGATGAGAGAATAATGTATAGCAGTTTTTCGGAAAATGTGTGTTTTGAGAAAATGTAGCCATTAGGTGGAACGGTGGTATAAGAAAAGAGTGGTCATGGATTACGATCAGGCCGATTATAGTAAATATTTTGATAAGAATAATATTGTTTTTCAAAATGTACAATGTAAAACTGTGTTGTGTAATTTCCGGATACGATCTGGATAAGCATTGAGTGATGTAATGAGACAGCTGGGCTATTTAAAGAGCCCCATCGCGCATATGCGCAGTTCGCCCCTGAAGAAGCGAGACAGCGAAACCCGGGTCGGGCAGGAACGAGACGATCTTAAACGATATTGTTACATGCTGTTTGTTGAACAACTCTTGTGAGTAGATTAAAACGTTTTAAAATGCAATGAGACCCGGAGGGAGACGCAATTTAAAATTATGCACAGAGCCATTTGCGGGTTTTATACTCCCAGAAATCCGGACCGGTTACAAGCAGACAGGATAACACACTGCCCAAAGTGTCAATTAGCCAACACTGACGTTGCTCATGGTTTATGGTCCTGCACGAAAGTGAGGGAGTTTTGGCAGAGCCTTCTAAATATGATAACCGTCAAATGCAATATTAAAATTCCTTTAGATCCGAGGATTCTCTTATTTCACGCAGGTGAGGAGGGTAACAGAGGGGACGTTCCACCGGCGATCCACATACTAATATTGGCAGCGAAAAGATGCCTTCTTAGATACTGGCTAGAAGCAGATGACCCATCACAAAGTGAAGTGTTACAACATACTTCCAGATGCCCGACATTGGACGCTATGAGGTAGAACGGAACAAAAACAAGCTGACAGCTTCCTTTTTTAAGAAATGGAAACTATACATGTCATCCTTTCTTAACTCGGGCGACATACTATCTAACATACTGCCTTTTGTACAGACGGAATGGTTCCTAACATTGAGTACCTCGGACCCTTGGTACGGCCTATATAGTAAACACTCCACACTCTTGAAGGACAACAGAATAGATACAAATGAAATGGCGGATGTAGACAGAATAAGATTCTTTCACCTGAGATGGGGCTGGGGGGGTTAGCAGGGTATTAAGATGATTAAGATGTTCATGTTACATTACAATTTGCGCACTAGGAACTGTATTCTTATTACATGTGATAATTGTATACGATCTGTACAGGCACGGCGTTGCCGATTTATTACATTGTAATCTCTCTGTTTTCTGCGCATTTGTACTTACTGACGAACTCAGAAAACTCAAATAAAGACTATTGTTGAAAAAAAAATAGTGAAAGTACAGATACTGAAGAGAGAAATATATTCACCATTTTAAGTTGAACGACCATCTTAATCATACCGCCATTTTTTTTATCACAGAAGCAGAAAAAGATAATATGCCTTTTAAGATTCATTTTGTAGTGTAAGGTAAGCTCAGTGACACCGCAGAAACAACAGAAGGCATGGTGTTAATCTGTTGTTGCTGGGTAGAAGTCTAGACCAATCACAGCCAGATTCTCACACAGAAAAAAATTTCACCAATCTAAGCCAGCCTCACACACAGCCTGTCTGGGAATTCCCCTAAAAGTGCAAATTACTAATTGCATACAGATCAGTAGAACTATCGGTCAAATCTCCGATATACCTCTCAGAGAGATCATAAAGTGCTTAAATAACTTAAAGTGAGAGTGTTCCCTGATGGCTTAAAGCAAAGTTTCCATAACAAGTATATAGGGGGTGGTGGACAAGGGGCATCCCTGCCTCGTGCCATTCTTAATATGGAAGGGGGGGATAGTGTCCCATTAACCCTGATCCTAGCGCTCGGTTCAGAATATAAGGTCATGATCGCTTGTTGGAACTCCTTTGGAATACCAAACTCTTGTAAATTTTTTTGCAAAAATTCCCAATTGACCCTGTCAAAGGCCTTCTCCGCGTCAATTCCCAGCAGCACCAGTGGGAGGCCCAACTTCTTTGCCACCCGGATTATTGTAACCAGTCTACAAGAATTGTGGTTACCCTCCCGTCCGTGAACAAATCCTGATTGTTCAGGGTGTATGAGTTTAGGTAGGTGGGCACTTAGCCTCATTGCCAACAGCTTAGACCTTCACGTCAACATTAAGGAGAGAAATAGGCCTGTAGCTCCCACATACCTGGGGGTCCTTAACCTCCTTTGGCAGGATTGTAACTATGGCTTCTAGGAATTGTTTGTCGAGGCAAGTTCCCGTCATCAAGGAGTTACACCATTTAGTGAGCTGGGGTAATAAGATGGGCATACATTTTTTAGTCGATAGGTTTTAGTAGAGACTCAGACTCAGTAGGAGACAACCGGGGGAGATTCAGGCCAGTGAGGAATCTATCCACCATTTCACTCCCCGTCCCGTTAGGTATCTCTCCAGCCTCCTCCAGCCCATAGAGGGCCTGATAGAACTTTCAGAGCTCTTCTGCTACTTCCTTTGTCCTGGAGTCCAGCCTGTCACTTATAGATCTAATGGTAGATATATATGTGGGGTCTTTTTTTGGTTTTATTAGTCTAGCCATTAGTTTGGTTCCCTTATTCCCATGAGCATAAAAGCCAAATTTAGAATATTGATAGGCCTTGGCATTACATATATATATCCCCTTCGCAGCCTCAACAGATCTCTTTGCGCCTGAGCGGCTTTTGAGCGTTTGTGGAGAGATTCTATGGTTGATTCTATGGGTGAGCAGAGCGTGTAAGACCTTCTGTCTCTCTTTTTTTACTCTGCATCCCAACGCAATGAGTTTCCCCCTAATTACCGTTTTATTAGTTTCCCATACTGTCGCCATTGATGTATCTTCAAGTTTATTTTCATGGAAAAATAGTTGGAGCTTATTTTGGAGGGGCCTAAAATCTTCCCCTCTGTCTAATAATGTTTCGTTTAGCCTCCAAGTCCATTGTTTTTGGGTTTCTAAGGTTCAATGAGGTTGAGATGGGGAAGTGGTCCGAGACTGTAATAGGATCTATGTTTGCCTGCTGCAATAGATCTATATGGTTATCTCAGATAAAGATATAATCTAGTCTCTGAAAGGAGTTGTGTGGGATTGAGAAAAACGTGTAGTCTCGTTTAGCTGGGTTTAGTAATCCCCACGTGTCTACTAAGCGAGATTCCGATAGTCTCTTGTGAATGCGTCCTAAGGACGCTTGTGAGTGGGCTGACGTACCCTCTGATGTGTCATTGGGGATAGTGCTATGCTCAAATCTCCTCCCACCAGTCTGATCCCCTCTGCAAATGTGTCTAACCTCTTCAGGGTTTTCTCGACCCATCTCTGCTGCTCTATTAGGGCCATACAGGCTAGCCAAGGTGACTGTATCTCCTCCTATCTTCCCCTTCACAAATAATCGGCCTTCTGGATCTGCCTGGGTGTCATGGAACCATGAACCAGACGTACAACAAGAGATAAGTGGAAATAAGAAGGCTTTATTGAAAATCAAGCTGTAAGGCAAAAGTCCAAACGGATGGCTAAACCGAAGCAGGGTCTTGCGAAGCCAGAGGTCAGGAACCAGAAGGGTAGTCAGACGAAGCCTGGATCAGGAACCAGCAGGGTAGTCAGACGAAGCCTGGATCAGGAACCAGCAGGGTAGACAGACGAAGCCTGGATCAGGAACCAGCAGGGTAGTCAGACGAAGCCAGGATCAGGAACCAGAAGCAGCAGCAGTCTTAGAAGCATGTGAACACAGGAGGACCAAGCAAGGAACTGAAGCCACAGACCTCCTATATATATGAGCTAGGCATCCAGCTCCTCCCAGTGGGAAGGAGAAGCCGCAGGGTGGGAGGCTACAAGAAACCCAGAAACCAAGATGGCCGCCAGCACATGTCAAACGAAGGAGAACAGCAAGAAGGTAAGACCATGACAGTACCTCCCCCTCAAGGGCCCCTCCTCCGCGGAGTAAAGAACGGTTTCTGAGGGAAGCGTGCGTGGAAGGCTCGGAGCAAGGCAGGAGCATGGACATCTGAGGAGGGAACCCAGGAACGCTCCTCTGGACCATAACCACGCCAATGGACCAAAAACTGCACCCGACCGCGGACCAGGCGTGAGTCCAGGATATTGCTCACCTCATACTCCTCACGATTGCCCACTTGGACCGGACGAGGCCGAGGAACCGAGGAAGTGAAACGATTACACACCAGTGGCTTCAACAGGGAGACATGAAACACGTTGGAGATCCGCATGCCAGGAGGAAGCGCAAGGGCATAGGCTACCGGGTTTACCCTGCGAAGCACTCGGAAGGGACCAACAAAGCGAGGCGCCAGCTTGGGAGTGGGCACTCGAAGGTTGAGGTTGCGGGTGGACAACCATACGCGGTCTCCGACCTGGTAGGAAGGAGCGGGCGCTCGTCTGCGATCAGCCTGGAGTCTCTGGTGCTGCGCAGAGACCTCAAGGGACCTCTGGATCTGTACCCAAGAAGCACGTAGGACGGAAAGGTGATCCTCCACAGCCGGAATATCCTGGGGAGAGAATACCTCCGGTAACACGGCAGGTTGGAACCCATAATTGGCCATGAAGGGAGACGTCCCAGAGGAAGAGTTCACCGCCGTGTTCCTGGCAAACTCAGCCCAAGGCAGGAGGTCAACCCAATTGTCTTGGTGATCGGAGACATAGCAACGAAGGAATTGCTCCAAGGCCTGATTGGATCGTTCTGCGGCCCCATTGGACTGAGGGTGGTAGGCCGAGGAGAAAGAGAGATGAATCCCCAACTGGGAGCAAAAGGCGCGCCAGAACCTGGACACAAACTGACTCCCCCGATCCGACACAATCTCCTTGGGCAAACCGTGCAACCGGAAGACCTCCCTGGCAAAAATCGAGGCCAACTCTTGTGCAGAGGGTAACTTCTTGAGAGGAACACAGTGGCACATTTTGGAAAACCGATCCACAATCATGAGAATGACCGTATGGCCTCGGGATGCAGGGAGGTCCACAATGAAATCCATCCCCAGGTGTGACCATGGACGCTCCCCGGTGGCTATGGGTTGCAAAAGGCCCAACGGAAGGTGCCGAGGGGACTTACTCTGGGCACAAACGGAGCATGCCGCTACATATGCGGCGATGTTGGAACGTAGAGAAGGCCACCAGAACAGACGTGAAACAGCCCAGGACAGCTGATTCTTTCCAGGATGCCCCGCGGCCTTGGAGTTATGGTAGGTTCGCAACAACCGAGTGCGCAACTCCTCAGGCACAAAACATCTGCCGTTGGGTCTCCCAGAGGGAGCACCAGATTGAGCCGCCAAAATCTGCTCACCCAGGGGAGAGGTCAGGCTGGTGCGAATAGCGGCCAGGATCTGATTCGGAGGTATGACCGAAGTCGGAATCGACTCCTCCCCGGACAGCTCAGGAGTACTGCCGTGATAAGGCATCCGCTCTGATGTTCTTGGAACCGGGTAGGTAGGAGACCACGTAATTAAAACGTGACAAGAACAGAGCCCATCTGGCCTGACGTGGTGTCAATCTCTTGGCCTCAGAGAGGTAGGTCAGATTCTTGTGGTCCGTCAGGATGAGAACCGGAACCACCGAGCCCTCGAGCAAGTGCCTCCATTCTTTAAGGGCCTGCACGATGGCCAATAACTCCCTGTCACCAATCTGATAGTTGCACTCCGCGGAAGACAGTTTCCGGGAGTAAAACCCACAAGGAAGCAGAGGACCCTCTGGTGTTCTACGCTGAGACAGAAGGGCGCCTACTCCCGTCTCAGACGCGTCCACCTCGAGGACAAAAGGCAACCCAGGGTTGGGATGCGACAGAATCGGAGCCGACACAAAGGCGGACTTTAGAGCCTCAAAAGCTCGGATGGCCTCGAGCGGCCAGACCTGGGGATTACTGCCCTTCCTGGTCAGATCCGTGAGAGGCTTGGCTAGCATGGAAAAGTCCCTGATGAACTTCCGATAATAATTGGCGAAGCCCAAAAAGCGCTGCAGGGCACGAAGACCACTGGGCTGGAGCCACTGTAAGACAGCCGAAACCTTCTCAGGATCCATGGAGAACCCCCCAGCGGAAATGATGTAACCTAAGAAGGTTACCTGGGATCGGTGAAATTCGCATTTCTCAAGCTTACCGAACAGCTTGTTCTCTCGTAACCGTTGCAACACTCGTCTGACATCCAGAATGTGGGCCTCCATGGATTCAGAATATACCAAGATGTCATCCAAATAGACCACCACACACTGCTGCAACAGGTCACGGAAAACATCGTTGATGAATTCCTGGAAGACTGCGGGCGCATTGCACAACCCAAAGGGCATAACCAAGGATTCATAATGACCGGTCCTGGTGTTAAACGCGGTCTTCCACTCATCGCCCGCCTTGATCCTTACCAGGTTATATGCCGCCCTCAGGTCGAGTTTGGTAAAGACCGTGGCCCCTTTGAGGCGATCGAACAGCTCAGAAATCAAGGGTATCGGGTAAGCGTTCTTGATCGTGATGCGATTGAGACCCCTGTAATCGATGCAAGGCCTCAACTCACCGCCCTTCTTTTTCACAAAGAAAAATCCAGCCCCTGCCGGGGACGAGGATTTGCGAATGTGTCCGCGTGAAAGCGCCTCCCTCACGTACTCCTCCATGGCCTCATTCTCCGCTACCGACAGTGGATAGACTTTGCCACGAGGAGGAACGGCACCAGATTGTAACTCTATGGCACAATCGTATGGGCGGTGCGGAGGTAGGGCAACCGCACGCACCTTATCGAATACATCCCGGTACTCCTCGTATTCAGGAGGCAACAGAGAGTCCGAGGAAGTACACAGCAACTTGACAGGCCCATGGATGCAACTAGCCCCACACTGCGGTGACCACGAGAGGATCTCGGCCGATCTCCAATCGAAAGTCGGATTATGCTTCTGGAGCCAGGGGTACCCCAAGACCACCGAGTAGTGTGGAGACGAAATAACCTGGAGACAGACTGACTCTCTGTGAACGGCACCAATGGCCATCCCCACTGGAAGGGTCTCCTGAGTCACGTGTGGTGGCAGAAGGGGTCTGCCGTCTATCGCCTCAAGAGCCAGTGGGGAACCTCGAGGCTGCAGAGGAATGGAATTGGCGGCAGCGAACACACTATCAATGAACAAACCACCAGCACCAGAGTCCACCAACGCCTGGGTCGTCACCGAGCCCCCGACCCAGGAGAGGACAACAGTGATCAGTAGTTTGTCAACACGGGAAACCGGGGACGAGGAGACTCCACCCAAGATCTTCCCCCGACAGGATCTCAGGTGCGAGCGTTTCCCGGACGGTTCGGGCATGCCAACCGAAAATGCCCACCGAGACCACAGTACATGCATCGGCCCTCGCGTCTCCGGAGTACCCTCTCCCCCTCGGATAGGCGAGCAAACCCCAGCTGCATGGGTTCACCCCCAGACAAGTCATCCCCAGGAGGCGTGGGAGGAGAGGGAGGCACGGGTGGGACAGCAAACGTAGGCGCCAATCTGTTAGAAGACCTCTGCAGGCTCTCCTTAAAGGAAGGTCTCTCCCTGAGTCTGGTGTCAATCAAAATCAGGAAAGAAATAAGAGACTCGAGCTCCACTGGTAGGTCCTTAGCTGCAACCTCATCCTTCAAGGCATCCGAGAGACTATGAGAGAAAGCAGCGACCAGAGCCTCATTATTCCAGCCCACCTCTGCTGCCAGGGTACGAAACTCAATGGCGTATTCAGCTACGGATCGTGAACCCTGTCTGATGGACATAAGGAGCCTTCGCAGCAGAGGCAGCACGAGCCGGCACATCGAATACCTTCCGAA
This sequence comes from Bufo gargarizans, assembly GCF_014858855.1. Classification (NCBI taxonomy): domain Eukaryota; kingdom Metazoa; phylum Chordata; class Amphibia; order Anura; family Bufonidae; genus Bufo; species Bufo gargarizans. The sequence continues at coordinate 199,401 of NW_025334517.1, read as the reverse complement.
GAGAAGCAACAAAACCGGAAAACTCGGCAACCACCGGATTGTTGTTCTCCCATAAAGGGCTGGCCCAGGCCAAGGCCTTGTCTGAGAGCAGCGAGATCAAGAAGCCCACCTTTGATCTCTCAGTAGGAAAGGCATGTGGCAGCAACTCGAAATAAATGCCCACCTGGTTAAGGAAACCTCGGCACTGAGTTGGCTCTCCCCCAAAGCGCTGTGGAAGGGGGGCAGAACCGGTCATACCCCGAAACACCGCAGGCGCAGCAACAGGTGTCGGGGTAGACTCTGGCGCAACAACCGGAGCGGCAGTAGGAGCGGGCCCAGGAGCGACAACCGACCCATCGGCAACGGAAGCTAAATGAGCCGTGCGTTCAAGCAGGGTTTGCAACGCCACAGCGAACCGACCCAACAGGTGATCCTGCTGATCAAGTCTGGCAACCAGCGTAGGTAGCGAGGATGGCCCTGTACCGTCAGAATTCATGGCTTGGTCCTAATGTCATGGAACCATGAACCAGACGTACAACAAGAGATAAGTGGAAATAAGAAGGCTTTATTGAAAATCAAGCTGTAAGGCAAAAGTCCAAGCGGATGGCTAAACCGAAGCAGGGTCTTGCGAAGCCAGAGGTCAGGAACCAGAAGGGTAGTCAGACAAAGCCTGGATCAGGAACCAGTAGGGTGGTCAGACGAAGCCTGGATCAGGAACCAGCAGGGTAGTCAGACGAAGCCAGGATCAGGAACCAGAAGCAGCAGCAGTCTTAGAAGCATGTGAACACAGGAGGACCAAGCAAGGAACTGAAGCCACAGACCTCCTATATATATGAGCTAGGCATCCAGCTCCTCCCAGTGGGAAGGAGAAGCCGCAGGGTGGGAGGCTACAAGAAACCCAGAAACCAAGATGGCCGCCAGCACATGTCAAACGAAGGAGAACAGCAAGAAGGTAAGACCATGACACTGGGTGAGTATGTGGGTGAAGGGTATTCTTTTGTTTATAGCTATGCCCACTCCTCTGGATGCTTTAATGTAAGGGCCATTATACCATAAGTGGAAAAGTGATTTGGGTATATTGGGAATGCGACCCTCTTCAAAGTGCGTCACTTGTAGGAAGCAAATATCTGTTCGGATTTTTTTTAAATGCAGAGTACCTGTGATCTCTTTTGAGAGGTATTTAGACCGCGTACGTTGAATGATACACACTTATTGAGGACATTCTGGTGTACATGAAACTAGAGTAATGTGTGCCACCAGTGGTGGGGACGAGGGGAACTAAAGTATAGACATTACAGTTGAAGTATCTTATGTCTTTTGATATTACCACTATCTCAGTAATATGATGAGGTGGCATGAAGATGCTTAATAGAAGCCATAAAAGACTGATCAGCCTCTGGGGGATTGATTGCCTTCCCCAGAACCGATACGGGGGGGGGGGGGGTTAGGTTTTTGTAGCCTGACATATAGTAACAGACTCTGCAAACATCTGCCAATCGTTTGGGCTGTAATGGCACCACAGCGCTTCAAGGGTTAAAATGTCGAGACAGGAGAAGCATATTCATGCCAACTGTGTTTCACAGGGCAACCTTCAACCAAAACTATGTTCTTTACTTGTGGACAGTGACCTGTGTTAATTATATTAAGACTTGCACCCCAGGGTCCTGTTGTATAATTATAACCATGTAACAACAATGGAACTGAGAACTAAGGAGGCGCTCTGCTCCACAGCCCCCCTCACCGACCATGTGCCTGGAGGAGGTGCAGTCTTCCCCTCCAATTAATAGACTATATGGTATATACCCTAGTACTCAACCATCAAGTGTCTCTGGTCCTGGGGTGTGCTTTCTTCTTCAGGGCAACTTTCTCCCAGCAAAGTCCCTCTGGCAGCTCCTCTGGTAAGGATACACCTAAGGACGGCACCGGCAGCCATGTAAGAATGTCCATTGGAGGGGTCTGCAGGATCTCCCAGACCGCCCACAGATTCCCTGGGGCACGAACCGCGCATCTTTTGCCGTTGGTTGTGAAGGTATGTGCTGGGAATGAAGCAGATCCGTTGGCGGATATTCTCCTCTCGTTCAGTGTCGGAGGTGCTAGGTCCTGGAATAAGAGGATCTTCACCCCCTCAAGGAGAGCTTGTCTCATTTCTCTGGCTGACTTTCACTGCAGTAATTATAGGGTTTGAAAAGTAACAATTCGGAATATCACAGAGAAAAATGACTTTTCATATAAAACGTAGCTTTTACCATAAAATGTTAAAATAATACCCCATATACATGTAAATAATAATAAAGAACAATGTCAGATATTTGGACAAAGCCTTACTTAGGGCGTATCCAGGATAGTACAATCCGATAAAGAAAAATACGTCAACTTACAGTTTGGAGACCATGGACCTGGCCAGAGGATAAACGAGAGGTGAAGTCAGGACAGGGGGGAAAAATCCCTAATGTGTCCCTCAATGTACCGCTGCCTACAGGCGGAGCACCCGCCCCGAAAGGCGCAACCCCACCTCTCGGTGGATAAGCCCTCACTGTCACCTACTTTAACCCTGCCAATGGAATTTACGGTACTTGTCCCTTCTTAGCTGCTTGACCCGACGCGTTTCCCCAGTGTCCGAAAAAATTGGTTCATCAGGGGACCGAAGATGAATAATCAGATGATAAAAGCTTCAATTCTGATAGTTGCAGGATAAATAATCAAATGTTGCAGGCATCAATTTAGATAGTTGCATATCCGATGTTCTTAGGCAAAAAACGATGACAATTGCATTAAAGACATCCTGGTATGGTAAGGTGCACTTGTATTAAAGTCTTAAATACCTTGGATCTGGCGCCTAAAATGGTACCCCACCTCCTAATCCGGCAAATAGCGGCAAAAATGCTGGTATGAACGCAACTTCCGGTCTTTGGAACGCATGCGATGCGTATGGAACGCACATGTGATTCAAAAACCGGAAGTGCTTGAGCGCTATTCTCCCAGACACTTCCTGCCTATGGAACGCATGCAGGGGTGTGAGAGGATAAACTAGGAGGAGGCGAAGGTGTCGGCTGCGTTACCCGGGGGGGAGGGAGTGGTTAATGCATCAATAATGACTGAATTAAGGTAAATCAAAAAGCAAAGGTTAATACATAGTGTGACATAAGTCCCTGTGAAATGATGTCTAAAGAACCAATCCCGGTTCGACAGTGTGCAGATAAATCTAAGCTCACACTTTGTAGTCAGCGGATGACCATAGACTGCGGTTGTTATAAGTAAGAGAGAAAGAAGGAGACTAGATAAAGCAGCTAAAGGAGATCTGTTCATTCAGTCCCAGGGGATACACAGTTTTAAGACGGTAGTGTCACGGCTGAGGATGGGGAAAACCCTCAGCCGTGCGATGCCAGAAGATGGTAGGTCTCTACTTGGCCAGGACCACAGAATAAGGGAGCTGGTCACCTCCTAGAGCTTCCCTAATCTGACCCTGACTCCTAGCTACATGAGCCGACCTTGAAGGTAGGAGGGCTCATGTTCAGGAACCTCGGATCCCTACTCACCCTCTGCAGATCCCTGAGTTAGGAGCTGGGTAGACAGCCCGTTCCTCCTGGACGCGGAGAAACAGGAGTCTAAAGTGGCCAAGCTGCAAGGGGATAGGAACATGAACAGCCTATGGATATGGCAGGAGGATGAAAAGTACTTCCACACCTACCTGCCACAGACACACAGACTGGATCCCGTGCAATACAAGCTAGTGTCCACACCCAAACATAAATGGACACAGCAAACACACAAACACACAGGAACCCAGATCCATAGGTGCATAGAATATGAAAAGGAAAACAACATCAACTAAGCATCGTGTATAACATTTTTTGACCACAAGGGTGGCCCTCACTGGCAGATGGTATTAGAGACCAGGAAGGTGCCTCCAGCTTACTAACAAGGCTGGAGTACCCCTCAGACATCAGGTCTCAACTGAGGTTAAATAACCCATGTAGCCACACCCAGTGCACACACACTAGGAAGGAAGTTAATCCTTCCAACACCAGGGAAGGGAAGAAAGCTACTTAAAGGGGACGTGCACCCATAAATAAACCTCGTGCACAGAAACAGAAACAAGGCACACCTAAATAGACAGGTTGCCAGGTGCAACCGCATGCACAACATAGCAAGCTGCCTCGCAACAGCTCAGGCTGCTATGCTGACACATAAACAATGTTGCCAGCAGCAACCACACGTGAGGCAACATACTACAGCCCTCACCTGTGATTGACAAGCAGACCTAGATTGCAGGCAACTGCCTGCGGTTACAGGAGTCACGACCATGACCATGGTCGTGACAGGTAGATCCACTGGGCTTCCTTTCGGAGAATTCTATTGTCCCAGTAGCCACCCCAATCGTAGGGATCAACCGTGCGATCGGTTGATCCCTACGATTCCTTACATCCTCTAGATGTTCCCCAACTTGTCTCCTGAGTTCGCGTTTAGTTTTACTGACATAATTAAGGGGACAGCTACAGGTACACAGGTAGCTAACCCCCGGTGTTCGGCAGTTAGCAAAGTCGCGTACGGTGTATGTTATCCCCATGCTGTTGCTGGTGAACAAGGGGCAGCAGATCCAGTCCCTGCCACGCTTGTAGGTGCCCGTCAGCTTGGGGTTGAGCCATGTAGTTGTTCCTATTGGTTTTTGGTATTGGCTATGTACCAATCTGTCTTTTAAGGACCGTTCACATCTGTATGTAATTGCCGGTGCCGGGGGGAGAACATCATTAGTGTCTGGATCAGTCAAGAGACTATCCCAGTATCTTCTCAGGATACCCCGAACTTTCTGGTTTTCACAGTCATATGTGCCAATAATTCTGATGACATTATAGCATTTTTTATCTTGGTTATTTCAAGTATTGCCGGCTAACAAGGAATGGCGATCAGTTTTGCTAGAATGTTGGAAAGCCTCCCTCAGGACATGATTTGGGTATCCTCGTTCTTGAAATCTTTTACGCATATCGGCCGCCTGATGATGGAATGATTCATAAGAGGAGACATTTCTTCTAACTCTAAGATATTGTCCCTTGGGGATACCTCGTTTTAAACTCACAGGGTGATAACTGTCGTAGCCGTCGGTTTCCTATATGTGCGCAGTTCACCTTAATGTTGTGTAATACGTATGTCCAAAAAGGCAATACTATCCCTGTTACTCTCATGGGTAAATCTGAGACCTATAGTATTGACATTGAGGTAAGTAACAAGTCACTGGTGCCATCCCATATGATAAACACGTTGTCAATATATCTCCCCCAAAATAAAATGTTAGGGGCCCATTGACGACATGGCTCATTGAATACAATAGTGTCCTCCCACCAGGAAAAGATTGGCATAGCTGGGCGCACACGGCTACCCACCGCCGTACCTCTGAGCTGGTGGAAGAAACGTGTCCCAAAGATGAAGCAATTATGCGTCAGTATGAACTCAACTGACGGGATAACAAAATCAGAATGTGCCTTATATTGGGTCCTTTGTGTACTGAGGAAGTATTCCGCAGCTGTGATACCCCAATTGTGGGGGATACTGGTGTACAAGGCCTCTACATCGATAGAAGCTAACAGGACATTATCATCTACATGAATATTATCGATCTTGAGTAGTAGATCCGTCGTGTCTCTTATGTAGGAGGGTAAAGCTGACACAAAAGGACATCAAATGTTGTCAACATACGTACTAATGCTGTGGGTAATAGATCCCACCCCTGACACAATGGGACGTCCCATAATTTCATCTCATCCCTCGAAATCAAATTATTCTCAAAGGCTTCTATAAGGATAGATTCAAGTTGATCAGAGAACCAGCTGTTGGATTAGATGGAAGAATAGAATAGCGCGTTCTGTCATCCAAGAGTCTCAGACACATATTGTGGTATGGTCCATTATCACAACATTACCACCTTCAGATGGTTTACACACAATGTTATTATCAGATTCCAGATTCTTTAACGCATCCAACTGGTCTTTACTTAGATTATTAGGCCCTTTTTTATTCACTCTCTGAAGTTTTTCTAACTGTTTATACCACTAATTTGTTGAAAAGGTCTAAGGCTGGAGTATCCCGCGGGGAAGGCATTCTAGTACTCTTAGGTTTAAGATGCGTAAATGGACCTAATACAGGACTGCACTCATTTTCGGTTAGGAGAGAGCTCAGTGTCCAAACTCCCTCCAGATCCTGCAAAGAGATACCACGTTTAGTACATTCATCCTTTTCATGGGTTTTAAAGAACTTGTGCCACTTTAATTTGCTGATAAAAAGACTAAGATCCTTAACCCAGTCAAACGTACTAAATTTTGTCGTGGGAATGAAGGAGAAACCCCTCGCTAGAAGTTTCTCTTCCTGATCAGTCAAGGGTCTGTCAGTAAGATTGATCACTTGATTGGGGAGTGATGTTACTTGGCTTCGGTGGGCTTCTGACGTGCTCCAGTATCCCGTCTCTCAGTTAATATGGGAATGTGCTTGTTCCCCCACTGATTTCTAAAAAAGCATTGGGGGAAGATGATGAGACCGGCAAAGAGGAAGACAGAGAGGATGACGTAGAGGCAGGTACCGGGAGTATAGACATCGGATATGCAACTATCTAAATTGATGCCTGCAACATTTGATTATTTATCCTGCAACTACCAGAATTGAAGCTTTTAACATCTGATTATTCATCTTCAGTCCCCTGATGAACCAGTTTTTACGGACACTGGGGAAACACGTCGGGACAAGCAGCTAAGAAGGGACAAGTACCTGAAATTCCATTGGCAGGGTTAAAGTAGGCGACAGTGAGAGCTTAGCCACGAGAGGTGGGGTTGCGCCTTTCGGGGCGGGTGCTCCGCCTGTAGGCAGGGGTACATTGAGGGACACATTAGGGATTTTTTCCCCCTGTCCTGACTTCACCTCTCGTTTATCCTCTGGCCAGGTCCATGGTCTCCAAACTGTAAGTTGCCGTATTTTTCTTTATCGGATTGTACTATTCTGGATACGTTCCAAGTAAGGCTTTGTCAAAATATCTGACATTGTTCTTTATTATTATTTGCATGTATATGGGGTATTATTTTAACATTTAGCAGAGCAGCAGTGTCTATGTACCTCAGCAGACCCAAACCATGTTTCTCGGCTGTTCTCCTTCTTTGGGTTTAGGTCTCAGGGATCTGCTAATGCGTTCTACTGTGATTTCTGCCACTCATTCTTCTCCCAGGAGGTGAGCAAAGATGGCGCCTCAGGTAGGGCCTTGTGTAGCATGCTTTCAGGGATACCCCTGAGCCTTATGTTCTTGCGCCTACTCCTGATCTTTGATTAAAGCGAGGGCAGTGTTGAGAGAGTCTGCATGGGAGATACTGTTTTCTCCCAGGGCCCGGCTGTAGGAGAGGATGGCTGCTTGGCTGTTTTCCAGAGCTTCTACACGGTGCCCAATGTGCTTCACATCCTGCTTGATTTCAGCCAGGTCTTGGATCACCGGAGCCAGGGCCTCAGATAAGGCCCTTGGAGGAATTTTCGGGAGATTGTAGTTGAATTGCTGAGTAGTGCTTCGGAGTCAGTTACAGAGGATCTGTCTGGTCCGGCATCTGAGTCTTTCTCCCATTCGCTTCTTTCTTCCGGCGCCATCTTGCTTGCGCTCCCGGAGGTAGTTGAGGTTCTCCTGTGAAGGTATTTCTCCATATCTGAGGGGCCTCGGTCTTGCCTATGTTGATCATCCCTGCCTCACGCCTTATCTCTTCCTATTTTCACCATTATATGGCTTGTGGAGCCACGGAATAAACTAATTTGCAGAGTTGCGTGGAGAGGAGCTCACACACACATGTCCGTCTCGTTCAGCAGTAATCTGTAGGCTTTGTAGTATAAGGACACACAAATAAATCCTGTTTGTGACGCCAGTTGCAGCAGGACACCCCCTGGGGCCCTATTAGAGGGTTGGTACCCAGGTGTAGGAATGGCCGTGTGGTATAGGGATGTCTAAAATGTCCCTTTATGTTGAGTGCAAGTGTCCCGGTGCTCCTACCTGGATACAGGCGTTGGCTCGGAAGCAGACAAATATGGGGTAGTAAGTGAGGGATGAAAGAAGTAACTGGAGTCCAGACCTGGTATACAGTTTAATAGCAGCTTTACTTTGGCAAACTTTCATCAAAAACAGTCTTCAAACTTTGTCTTGGTCTCAGCAGGCTTTAGCATTAAAACTCTGGCAGGCAAACTCAACTCTGCTACATCAGTTGCTTTCTGACCTGCTGTACTGACAGGCTGACTTGGTAACTTGGCTTCTTCTTTTTGCTGCAACTTTTTGTAGTCTGTCTCTAAATTAGGCCAGGGAACTCTCCTCCTAACTCATGAGGCTCCAAACTGTGGCCTCCATATCCAGCAGAGCTGAAGGTGCTCTGGCTGGCTTGACTTAGCTTGGCCTGACCACGTCCAGCAGAGACGTGCTCAGCACTTTCTTCCTTCCCCTAGCTGGGGGTAAGCTGGACTGCAACTAAACTTGGACCCACCCTTCCTGCAGGGAGTCGGACTCGCCCACTCCTCCACAGAGGGGGTTTAGAATGGAATGGAAAGCTCCATTCTATGAACCTGTAGCTCTGCCGCCTTTGCTGCCACCTGCTGGTAAACCAGGCACAGGCACATTACACATGAACATAAACAGTTACAATGATGACATGAGGTTAACCAGTAAAGACAGTAGCGTGGGGCAGACGTTTTAATACCACTCTGGGGCATTATATTAGTGTCACAACCTATTGCTGACCCTGTTGTGCCTGGGGTCAGAAGGTCGCAGCAGGTGGCTACTTGCTCGGTTTCAAGGGATCGCTCCATGACCTAGTGGTGGGAATATTTCCAGTCCAGGTTTTCCTGCTTTGGTTTGGGATCCTTTTTGTCCCATTTAGGAATCTGTAGCTTTTCCTTTCAGCTGTCCTCTGTCAGCCGCCCCCAGCTACTATATAGTCTCCCTTTCTGCTTCCCTTGTTCCCAGATATAGACCTTCCTTCCAGATCTTATATTCTGACCTCTGGTGGAGTCGGGACAACTGTTGCTGTGGAGCTGTTGGATCTCCCTTCGGGGATTGTTTGTGGTGTTTGTGTTCGTCCTTTCCCTGTTGTTCCCCTAGGTGGTGAGGACTACTACTCCCACCGTCCTACTTACTACCTAGGGCTTATTTCAGGGTAACTCACTGAATGGAATTGACAGTTTAAAAAGCAAAAACAACAAAACTGTATTAATTGTTCTTGCATGGAAAGACCACTGACTGTTATCTCACATATATATTCTTACTATTATAGCCAAATTTACCACCCTAACTCCTTCCACGGTTTTTACACTACATAAACAGTAATATACTGAAACGTGCGGATTGTTCCCGATTGGTGTGCTATTACTTTGTAGAACGTTTTTCCAAATGGTTCACGAAATATCTGCGTTTTTGTGCTGAAATTGGTCCCATAGGAATGAATGGCGGAATGTTCAAATCTAGAGTGGGAGCTGAAAAATCAAGACATGATTTCTAAACGGCCAGAACTCCCTCATTTTCAAGCCACCTACACAAATCTTATAGCGTCCAGCTATCCCTGCTGCCACTAAACATGTCCACGGCTAAGCCATAGTCCTGATCATTTTCACAATATGACCATTTGTTTGCAACTCGCGCCGCCCATTGCCATTCATTGAAGCTACACTCTAGCCCCTTCTAATGTGAATGGCAATTTCTAAACTGCAACTGTGCCTTCATTTTTAAGATTTCAGAGACATACTGTGCATCAAAATGTAGGTCTGGGCCTTGTGATTCTCACAATATAAAGCTCTTTGCTGTAGGATTTATAAACTACAACTGTTTGAAGATGGCAACCGGCAGTGAAGTGAGCAAGTTGGAGCAGTTTGTTTTTAACCGCTCTTCTCTGCCCTGGCTGTAGGGTGAGTTGCCATAGGAACCCAGGAGTGTGAGCAGCCAGCAGAGTGACGAAAGCTAGAGTGTGAGCTGAAAAATCAGGACATGATTTCTAAACTGCTGCCACTCCCTCATTTTCAAGACAACCTACACAAATCGGCTGCTAATGTTTTTATAAATGTATGTTTTAATGTAACTGTGAAGCACTTTGGGCAACAACATTGCAATTAAGTGTGCTATATAAATAAATAAAAGTTGAAATGCATTCCTCACTCTATCTAGCTTGCCATGTGCACTTTTTAAATTTGATCAATCAATTGGTTAGTGTAATGTTTACTATCTTTACTCACTCCAAACCCTCCTCACTGTTACTCTGCCCACTCCATAAAGTTACTCTGCATGGTCCAACCTTTCCACAGTTACTCCAGCCACTCCACCCAGTTACTCCCCCCACTCCAGTTGTAGACTACTGGTGGAGGTAAGAACACTTCACACAATTTCCCCAGAAATTTTCTAGTTTATATTGCTGGCTAAAATCTATTAGTCCCTGATAGAAATAAATATAAAAGGCTCTGGTGAGTGTGTGTCAAATGGGGCGGCAGAAAATTCTCCAACCCTCACAGTTTAAGTGGACAGTCAGATGGCTATTTGTTCTATGTCCAGTGAGCCCGAGCTGATCCACAGTAACAAAACCACACCGCTAATGCGGTAACAGTGATCAAGTTGGGACTCTAATTGTGTCCAGTACTAGTGCTTTCGCCCCATTATTAGATAGCTAGCGTCCCTAAAGCATCAGGTGAGACCCATGTACTCTATTAGATTCCATGATCTCACGGGACCCTTGCTACCACTATGCTTTAAGTCTGGCTAATAATCATACCCCCTGCTTTACGTGTCTCTTATAGCCCTGTGACGGGCCGTTCATCAGGAGCTCATAGGGCATAAATGATAGAGGTCGTCTAATAGCCTGTTTGTTGTCTCCTGTTTGTTGTCTCCTGTTGTTGTCTCCTGTTTGTTGTCTCGCTTCAGCTATTGTTTGTGGTGTTTGTGTTGTTTGTCTTTTCCCTATTGTTCCCCAAGATGTCAGTGGTGAGGACTACTGCTCCCACCGTCCTACTCACTACCTAGGGCTTCTTTCAGGGTAAGCCAGGGACGAGGCACGTGATCGGTGTACAAGTGAGCTGCCCGCCTGGGGACGTCAGGGCAGCCAGGTGTCGGTGCCAGGTGGGTAAGCGGTCACCACTACGTCCTCTCCCTAGTGGTAGGGTACTCCTCTTTCCCTGCACCTTTTCTCTGCACCGCACGTCTGTTACCTGCCATATCAGACGTGATATTATATCTGGCCTTATATATTTTTTTAAGATCCACTATGGATCCTATTGCTGCTTTGGCAAAGCAGTTGCAAGGTCTGTCTCTTGAAGTGACAGAATTGAGGGCATCGGTCCTTCAGCTGCAGCGGACCTCGAGCCCAGTTGGTACTAGGGGTAACCAGGTCAATCCTGAACCTAAGGTTGCTCTCCCAGACAGATTTTCTGGAGGGAGAGACAAATTTGTGGTGTTCCGAGAAGCCTGTGAATTATATTTCAGGCTGCGCCCAAATTCCTCTGGTAATAAGGAAGAGCGGGTGGGGATTGTTTTAGTTACCAGCAGGTACCCTGGCCCTCCGGTCGGTAGTTGAGTTTTTGGAGGCCCTGGGTCTCATATATGATGACCTTGACCATGTCTCCCTAGCTGAGTCCAGATTACTGCGGCTTCAGCAGGGAGATCGGTCAGCAGAGAATTATTGTTCAGAGTTTCAAAGGTGGGCCACGGATACTCGGTGGAATGACTCGGCTCTCAGGAGTCCGTTTTGCCAGGGGTTGTCAGACAAAGTAAAAGACACGCTTGCGCTGTATGAGACTCCTATATCCCCTGGGGCCACTATGTCCCTATCTATAAGAATTGATAGATGCCTTAGGGATAGGCTGAGGAGTTCTTGTCCTCCAGAGACTTTTGTCAGGCAGGAGTCAGTTTGTTCTGACTCAGCCGAACCTATGCAACTAGGGGGAGCCGCTCATCAGGTTGGTCCTCCTGGGGCTCATCGTAAATCTGGGGTTTGTTTCTTCTGTGGTCGGAGGGGTCATTTCATTGGAGCTTGTCCATCCTTACCCAAAAAGAAACAACCTCCGGAACTACTGACCCCAGGTGGTGCAGAGGATGACACCCTAGGTGTATACATCTCCTCCATAAGAACGTCTCGGTTTGTTTTGCCAGCTATGGTAGTCTTGGGTAATAAAACGTAGACGATTTCTGTTTTCTTATACAGTCGAGCTGGAGTTAATTTGGTGGATGCCCGATTCGCTCGGATTTTGGGTTTTTCTTTTAGTTCTTTATCTATATCTATCCCCATATTCGCTATCGACTCTGCTCCTCTTACTCTGGGGAAACATTGTACATGACATACAGTACAGACCAAAAGTTTGGGCACACCTTCTCATTCAAATAGTTTTCTTTATTTTCATGACTATGACAATTGTAGATTTACACGGAAGGCATCAAAACTATGAATTAACACATGTGGAATTATATACATAACAAAAAAGTGTGAAACAACTGAAAATATGTCATATTCTAGGTTCTTCACAGTAGCCACCTTTTGCTTTGATTACTGCTTTGCACACTCTTGGCATTCTCTTGATGAGCTTCAAGAGGTAGTCACCTGAAATGGTCTTCCAACAGTCTTGAAGGAGTTCCCAGAGATGCTTAGCACTTGTTGGCCCTTTTGCCTTCACTCTGCGGTCCAGCTCTCCCCAAACCATCTCGATTGGGTTCAGGTCCGGTGACTGTGGAGGCCTGGTCATCTGGCGCAGCACCCCATCACTCTCCTTCATGGTCAAATAGCCCTTACACAGCCTGGAGGTGTGTTTGGGGTCATTGTCCTGTTGAAAAATAAATGATGGTCCAACTAAACGCAAACCGGATGGAATAGCATGCTGCTGCAAGATGCTGTGGTAGCCATGCTGGTTCAGTATGCCTTCAATTCTGAATAAATCCCCAACAGTGTCACCAGCAAAGCACCCCCACACCATCACACCTCCTCCTCCATGCTTCACGGTGGGAACCAGGCATGTAGAGTCCATCCGTTCACCTTTTCTGCGTCGCACAAAAACACGGTGGTTGGAACCAAAGATCTCAAATTTGGACTCCTCAGACCAAAGCACAGATTTCCACTGGTCTAATGTCCATTCCTTGTGTTCTTTAGCCCAAACAAGTCTCTTCTGCTTGTTGCCTGTCCTTAGCAGTGGTTTCCTAGCAGATATTCTACCATGAAGGCCTGATTCACACAGTCTCCTCTTAGCAGTTGTTCTAGAGATGTGTCTGCTGCTAGAACTCTGGGTGGCATTGACCTGGTCTCTAATCTGAGCTGCTGTTAACCTGCGATTTCTGAGGCTGGTGACTCGGATGAACTTATCCTCCGCAGCAGAGGTGACTCTTGGTCTTCCTTTCCTGGGGCGGTCCGCATGTGAGCCAGTTTCTTTGTAGCGCTTGATGGTTTTTGTGACTGCACTTGGGGACACTTTCAAAGTTTTCCCAATTTTTTGGACTGACTGACCTTCATTTCTTAAAGTAATGATGGCCACTCGTTTTTCTTTACTTAGCTGCTTTTTTCTTGCCATAATACAAATTCTAACAGTCTATTCAGTAGGACTATCAGCTGTGTATCCACCTGACTTCTCCACAACGCAACTGATGGTCCCAACCCCATTTATAAGGCAAGAAATCTCACTTATTAAACCTGACAGGGCACACCTGTGAAGTGAAGACCATTTCAGGTGACCACCTCTTGAAGCTCATCAAGAGAATGCCAAGAGTGTGCAAAGCAGTAATCAAAGCAAAAGGTGGCTACTGTGAAGAACCTAGAATATGACATATTTTCAGTTGTTTCACACTTTTTTGTTATGTATATAATTCCACATGTGATAATTCATAGTTTTGATGCCTTCAGTGGGAATCTACAATTTTCATAGTCATGAAAATAAAGAAAACTCTGAATGAAAAGGTGTGTCCAAACTTTTGGTCTGTACTGTATATATAGATGAGATTCCTCGTGGAGAGCTCAGTGAGTTCAAAGCAAGAAATCAGATCACAGCAGGGTGGGAGTCTATCATATGGTGGGTAACAATCTACAAGAACAATGCACATGTAGATTGGATTAATTACATCTATTACAATCAGCAGAGGTTTGTTAATTGCTTCAGAGATACAATAAAATAAATTACAGAACAGCGAGGCCTCACCGCCCTTATGGTGAAACAGAATGGCCCTTGATATGTTATTGGCTGAGAACGGAGGGGTCTGCAAAATGATAGAGGACACTTCTGTACCTTTATTAATCCAGCACCTGACGGCAACATCACCAAGGCCCTGGAAGGACTGACAGCGCTATCCCAAGAATTGGCCGAGAACTCAGGATGTGATGAACCCTTTTCCTCGTGGCTTGAAGGATGGTTCAGGAGATGGTCCGGATTGGTGACATCAGCATTACTGTCTCCATTATTGCCAGCGTACTCACGGTCTGTGGAATCAGCAGACAGGAGGTTCAGAGCAGGGAAGTCCGGACCACAGTAAGTCCTAGGAACAAGAGGATGCATTTCAGAGAGCAGAGACACTGAGCACAATCAGCAGCAGGAGAGAGCAGGCAGGTTATAACCAAGGGGTGCAGTCGAGAGCAGGCAGGTCATAACCAATGGGTTCAGGAGAGAGCAGGCAGGTCATAACCAAGGGGTGCAGGAGAGAGCAGGCAGGTCATAACCAAGGGGTGCAGGAGAGAGCAGGCAGGTCATAACCAAGGGGTGCAGGAGAGAGCAGGCAGGTCATAACCAAGGGGTGCAGGAGAGAGCAGGCAGGTCATAACCAAGGGGTGCAGGAGAGAGCAGGCAGGTCATAACCAAGGGGTGCAGGGTGCAGGAGAGAGCAGGCAGGTCGTAACCAAGGGGTGCAGGAGAGAGCAGGCAGGTCGTAACCAAGGGGTGCAGGAGAGAGCAGGCAGGTCGTAACCAAGGGGTACAGGAGAGAGCAGGCAGGTCATAACCAAGGGGTGCAGGAGAGAGCAGACAGGTCATAACCAAGGGGTGCAGGAGAGAGCAGGCAGGTCGTAACCAAGGGGTGCAGGAGAGAGCAGGCAGGTCGTAACCAAGGGGTACAGGAGAGAGCAGGCAGGTCATAACCAAGGGGTGCAGGAGAGAGCAGACAGGTCATAACCAAGGGGTGCAGGAGAGAGCAGGCAGGTCATAACCAGGGGGTGCAGGAGAGAGCAGGCAGGTCATAACCAAGGGGTGCAGGAGAGAGCAGGCAGGACATAACCAAGGGGTGCAGGAGAGAGCAGGCAGGTCGTAACCAAGGGGTGCAGGAGAGAGCAGGCAGGTCGTAACCAAGGGGTGCAGGAGAGAGCAGGCAGGTCGTAACCAAGGGGTGCAGGAGAGAGCAGGCAGGTCGTAACCAAGGGGTTCAGGAGAGAGCAGGCAGGTCGTAACCAAGGGGTGCAGGAGAGAGCAGGCAGGTCATAACCAAGGGGTGCAGGAGAGAGCAGGCAGGTCATAACCAAGGGGTGCAGGAGAGAGCAGGCAGGTCATAACCAAGGGGTGCAGGAGAGAGCATGCAGGACATAACCAAGGGGTGCAGGAGAGAGCAGGCAGGTCATAACCAAGGGGTGCAGGAGAGAGCAGGCAGGTCGTAACCAAGGGGTGCAGGAGAGAGCAGGCAGGTCGTAACCAAGGGGTGCAGGAGAGAGCAGGCAGGTCATAACCAAGGGGTGCAGGAGAGAGCAGGCAGGTCGTAACCAAGGGGTGCAGGAAAGAGCAGGCAGGTCATAACCAAGGGGTGCAGGAGAGAGCAGACAGGTCATAACCAAGGGGTGCAGGAGAGAGCAGGCAGGTCATAACCAGGGGGTGCAGGAGAGAGCAGGCAGGTCATAACCAGGGGGTGCAGGAGAGAGCAGGCAGGTCATAACCAGGGGGTGCAGGAGAGAGCAGGCAGGACATAACCAAGGGGTGCAGGAGAGAGCAGGCAGGTCATAACCAAGGGGTGCAGGAGAGAGCAGGCAGGTCGTAACCAAGGGGTGCAGGAGAGAGCAGGCAGGTCATAACCAAGGGGTGCTGGAAACAAGGCCGGGGAGAATTCAGTAGATATTATTAGAGGACACTGCAAAAACCTTTATTACAGTATATTAGACATTTGTAAAACCTGCACAACGCTTTCAAAGCAGACCCAATCCAATGAACCAGAGTACCCCTTTAATCTCTTCCCATTCTTTATTCCCCTCTTGTGGACCCCGTGTAGCTGGGTTCAGAACTGTGCAACAATTGATAAATTTGGAGGGGGGAGAAGGGCTACCTCATATTTATGAGTCTTATGGGAGATAGATGTCCTGTACGGAGTGTGGGGATCGAATTGTGAATGGACGGAGGATGCAGGGCAGAGGGGATGGCAGATGAAGAGACCTCTGAATGACTGGGAGATAGTGGGGGAAAGGGGTTCAATTCCTCTGCTGTGACCTCTCTATGGGCGTTGTTTACCACAGGAGGGGCAAAACTCTGATGGGTGCGAGTAATATTCTGTACAGATCCAGTGACTGGATCTCAGGATCCTGCTATGTGGGGTGATCTGGTGATATTAGGCCACAATTTCCAGGCCTAGTGTTTTCTTCTTGGCCTTACATACTCTGTGATTTGAGGGTCGTAAGATCTCCTATCGTTGCCTTTCTTCTTCCCTCGGTAACAGGGGGTGGATTGGGGAAATTGACTTTCGGAATGGGTTATTCTAGCTCATCGATGGCTGTGTTGTGACAGCGAGAGGAGGAAGTTATACAATGGGAGCAGAAGGCGAGGGTGGCGCCTGTGGTTGAGCTGCGATTACTGGAGAAGGTTAATGGGACTCCTGAGGTGAGGTGCTCATCATCAGAGTCTTACTACTCCACCACATACATTACCTCTCCTCTACCTTCTTACCCCTTCTACTCTTTACTTAGACACCTCAAAAAATGTTTTCACCTTCTCTTTTTTCCATCTATTTCCTTTCTTTCTTCTGGAACCCTTGCAATTTATCAGGATCCAAACACCCAGTCTTGGGCATCTTTCCCTTTTGATCACTTGCTTTATGCCTTCCACTGTTCATCCTCCCTTAAGATCCATAGCATTCACTCCCCATAGGACTTTTACCTCAGTTCACCTGATTCCTCTGCTATTTTGTGAGCTTATGATCCCTGCCTGATAGGGTATCTACGCCTACTCACGGGATCAATTTTCCTAGGGACCCCCTGCCCCTTTTGGAGCACTGGATTCCTTAACACTAGTCCATATGCCTTGCAACGGTACCCCTTTCTCTGATCCTTGAGCACAGACACAACAGAGTCAGAGTCCGAAGATGAGGTCAACTACACCGCCACCCTCAGCCCACCATGCCTATTCACAAAAATGTATTGCTGTCCCACACAACCACCGACTGATCAGATCAGGGGAACAGTAACTGAGCCTGGAAACTAGGGAAGAAACAGGTCACCCTAATCCGGGCCCTGACTACCTATCAATATGAATAGACCTTGAAGGTAGGAATATTCATATGCAGGATCCCTAGGCCCTGATTTCCCTATAAGTCCCTGGAATAAGTATAGTCCAGAGACAACCCATTCCTCCCCAGATGGGTGATTGGAAGTCTCTGTCTCAGGCCCAGATACAAACAACAGGGAATATAACAAACAAACGCGACACTTAACTTCTGTAGACATGGAAGAACTGGAATACCAGAGAAGACCTCACAACAGCTCAGCCAAACCCAAATGAAGCTACCAACCACATAGTCAGAAGGGTGGGGTCAGACTACAAAGGGTAGAAGTGATGACCACTGAGCAACAGCTGAGAAAGGGGAAGTGGTCATTAACCCTATCAATCAAAAGGAAAGACAGCTCACCACCCAAAATTCGCTTGCACGGGAAGGGATCACTCCCACTACGAAATCAAATATATCCCAGCAGGCGTATTGATTTTCTTCAATGCTTTATTGTTCCATATACAGGACGCGTTTCGGCCCGTCCAGCCTTCCTCAACTGCATGTTAACAACTGATAATATCAGGTATTTATAGGCTTAGTCACATGACGCTGCCAATCAATTCAAACAGGAAGTGACATCACATCAAAATTAGTATGAAAACTACATTTAAATAGCACCCTTGCGAATACTACGATAAAAAGATTGTGAATATTATAACGAGTCTCCTCCCATCATCATCACGTCGTAGTCGTCTGCAAGGAAACATACAATTCATATTAAAAACACATCACTTCATAATCCCTATGGAGACCCTTGGGGTGTAAAGTGTCGAGGGTGAGAACGCCTTCCTTCTGAGTAGTAACTTCTTCAGACCCCCCCTCTCCGCGGTAAGTGTACGCGCTCAATCACTTGGGATATGGAATGATTGTGATTATGGAAAGGTAACGGTAACGGGAATAGAAGATTCTTGTTCACGATTGTCGGATTGTGTTTGTTGATCCCTTACTTTCTGCATCGTCTCCCCTATATGCCGCAGGGCACTTGGTTAGATATACCGCACTGGTTCTTTCACAGGTATAATAACCCTGGATTCTATAGGATCTTCCTGTTTTTGTATTATGACATCAAGAAAACGCACAGATGTCTGATTCAGATGTTTGAACAGCTGGAGGAGGGGCGCGAGTGGCCCCACACATACGCAAAAAATGTCGTCGATAAATCTTTTCAACACCATTTGAATATACAAAGCACTGTTCGAACGACGACATTTTTTGCGTATGTGTGGGGCCACTCGCGCCCCTCCTCCAGCTGTTCAAACATCTGAATCAGACATCTGTGCGTTTTCTTGATGTCATAATACAAAAACAGGAAGATCCTATAGAATCCAGGGTTATTATACCTGTGAAAGAACCAGTGCGGTATATCTAACCAAGTGCCCCTGCGGCATATAGGGGAGACGATGCAGAAAGTAAGGGATCAACAAGCACAATCCGACAATCGGGAACAAGAATCTTCTATTCCCGTTACCTTTCCATAATCACAATCATTCCATATCCCAAGTGATTGAGCGCGTACACTTACCGCGGAGAGGGGGGGTCTGAAGAAGTTACTACTCAGAAGGGAGGCGTTCTCACCCTCGACACTTTACACCCCAAGGGTCTCCATAGGGATTATGAAGTGATGTGTTTTTAATATGAATTGTATGTTTCCTTGCAGACGACTACGACGTGATGATGATGATGGGAGGAGACTCGTTATAATATTCACAAGGGTATCTTTCCATCGTAGTATTCGCAAGGTGTTATTTAAATGTCGTTTTGATACTAATTTTGATGTGATGTCACTTCCTGTTTGAATTGATTGGCAGCGTCATGTGACTAAGCCTATAAATACCTGATATTATCAGTTGTTAACATGCAGTTGAGGAAGGCTGGACGGGCCGAAACGCGTCCGGTATATGGAACAATAAAGCATTGAAGAAAATCGATAGGCCTGCTGGGATATATTTGATTAACCCCATCAACACTGAATGAAGAGAAATCAAGGAGGCTGTTAGATTCCTCCAGGCTCAGCCAGTCTCCTTGCTTTCCTGACATCAGTCACCTGAGGGGCCGTGACAGATATGCAGAGATCGGAGTAATCTCAGGCTTTGTCTCTGTTCACTCCGCACGCACCATCTCTCCCAGCAGCCGCACACGCCCTGGAATCCTGTTCTACTGTTTGTCTCTCGCTCCCGGCTGTTTGCGCCTCACTGGGCCACAAGTCATTCTTGCAGGTCTTCTGCAAGACTCAACTTCAGATCTGATTCCAATGGACCCAGGAATCAGGGGCAGGAGGGGACACCTCGGACGTGCCGTTTGGTGTTATCTCGGTCTTTATTCCGGGACACCATAGTTGGAATCACAACAGAAGCGCTTCTGTCATTCACTCTCCTCTGACAGCCAAGCAATCTGACAAAGACATCACACAAGCATGAGGACAGACTAATGGACCTCAGCAAGTTGTCAGAGATTCCCCGTTTCCGACCAGGACTGAAAAGAAAACTCACCTAGAAAGGGAAGGAGAGAGATCAGTAAGAGAAGGCCTCACTGCCGCAGTTATGTCTCTCCTTGATCCTCGGGAGCTCCCTTCTTGCTCACAGTCAAGGCAGGCGTGATGGAGATCCCGGACGAGCCCCCACTTAATGTTAAAGTAGATTCCTCTAATAACACAGGGAACTCTGGTAGAAACAGGGAAACAAAGGCCGGAGCCAAAAAAACACAGCCCCGCCCCCCGACTCCACCAGCAGAATAATGAGCGCAGCTCTGGAGTATAATACAGGATGTAACTCAGGATCAGTACAGGATAAGTAATGTATGTACACAGTGACTGCACCAGCAGAATAGTGAGTGCAGCTCTGGAGTATAATACAGGATGTAACTCAGGATCAGTACAGGATAAGTAATGTATGTACACAGTGACTGCACCAGCAGAATAGTGAGTGCAGCTCTGGAGTATAATACAGGAGGTAACTCCGGATCAGTACAGGGTAAGTAATGTATGTACACAGTGACTGCACCAGCAGAATAGTGAGTGCAGCTCTGGAGTATAATACAGGATGTAACTCAGGATCAGTACAGGATAAGTAATGTATGTACACAGTGACTGCACCAGCAGAATAGTGAGTGCAGCTCTGGAGTATAATACAGGATGTAACTCGGGATCAGTACAGGATAAGTAATGTATGTACACAGTGACTCCGCCAGCAGAATAGTGAGTGCAGCTCTGGAGTATAATACAGGATGTAACTCAGGATCAGTGCAGGATAAGTAATGCATGTACACAGTGACTCCACCAGCAGAATAGTGAGTGCAGCTCTGGAGTATAATACAGGATGTAACTCAGGATCAGTACAGGATAAGTAATGTATGTACACAGTGACTGCACCAGCAGAATAGTGAGTGCAGCTCTGGAGTATAATACAGGATGTAACTCAGGGTCAGTACAGGATAAGTAATGTATGTGCACAGTGACTGCACCAGCAGAATAGTGAGTGCAGCTCTGGAGTATAATACAGGATGTAACTCGGGATCAGTACAGGATAAGTAATGTATGTGCACAGTGACTGCACCAGCAGAATAGTGAGTGCAGCTCTGGAGTATAATACAGGATGTAACTCGGGATCAGTACAGGATAAGTAATGTATGTACACAGTGACTCCGCCAGCAGAATAGTGAGTGCAGCTCTGGAGTATAATACAGGATGTAACTCAGGATCAGTACAGGATAAGTAATGTATGTGCACAGTGACTGCACCAGCAGAATAGTGAGTGCAGCTCTGGAGTATAATACAGGATGTAACTCGGGATCAGTACAGGATAAGTAATGTATGTACACAGTGACTCCGCCAGCAGAATAGTGAGTGCAGCTCTGGAGTATAATACAGGATGTAACTCAGGATCAGTGCAGGATAAGTAATGTATGTACACAGTGACTCCGCCAGCAGAATAGTGAGTGCAGCTCTGGAGTGTAATACAGGATGTAACTCAGGATCAGTACAGGATAAGTAATGTATGTACACAGTGACTGCACCAGCAGAATAGTGAGTGCAGCTCTGGAGTATAATACAGGATGTAACTCAGGATCAGTACAGGGTAAGTAATGTATGTACACAGTGACTGCACCAGCAGAATAGTGAGTGCAGCTCTGGAGTATAATACAGGATGTAACTCAGGATCAGTACAGGATAAGTAATGTATGTACACAGTGACTGCACCAGCAGAATAGTGAGTGCAGCTCTGGAGTATAATACAGGATGTAACTCAGGATCAGTACAGGGTAAGTAATGTATGTACACAGTGACTGCACCAGCAGAATAGTGAGTGCAGCTCTGGAGTATAATACAGGATGTAGCTCAGGATCAGTACAGGATAAGTGATGTATGTACACAGTGACTGCACCAGCAGAATAGTGAGTGCAGCTCTGGAGTATAATACAGGATGTAACTCAGGATCAGTACAGGATAAGTAATGTATGTACACAGTGACTGCACCAGCAGAATAGTGAGTGCAGCTCTGGAGTATAATACAGGGTGTAACTCAGGATCAGTATAGGATAAGTAATGTATGTACACAGTGACTGCACCAGCAGAATAGTGAGTCCAGCTCTGGAGTAACACGGATTATATTACGTCTATGTGATGTATCCTATTATGGCCATCTTCATAAACTGCAGTTGAAATTTATGAGAATTGAAAAAAAAGGTGGTGTCCACTGTATGTGTTTTTTTTGGGCTAAGATGGGGTCTCATGAAAACCACATGTCTGCAAACACACTTGTGCTTATTATCTGGGTGGCAGTTTTCCCTATTGGCGGTCTTGGATCAGCATGCGGTTGTCGTGCTGCTGCAGTGACACGGTTTATGACATACAGCTCATGCAGTAAGCACAGTATAGACTACGTACAAGAAGAAGGAGCAGAGTCCGGGGGGCTGGCGCCACTTTATTTGTTCTCAGGACATCTAAGCCAATCACAGAATTCAGAGAGACCCCATAAAGATCTGAGTCCCTTATATAATGTATAGTGAATCACCCAGAGAGACCCCATATAGATCCAAGTCCCTTATATAATGTATAGTGAATCACCCAGAGAGACCCCATATAGATCCGAGTCCCCTATATAATGTATAGTGAATCACCCAGAGAGACCCCATATAGATCCGAGTCCCCTATATAATGTATAGTGAATCACCCAGAGAGACCCCATATAGATCCGAGTCCCCTATATAATGTATAGTGAATCACCCAGAGAGACCCCATATAGATCCGAGTCCCCTATATAATGTATAGTGAATCACCCAGAGAGACCCCATATAGATCCGAGTCCCCTATATAATGTATAGTGAATCACCCAGAGAGACCCCATATAGATCCGAGTCCCCTATATAATGTATAGTGAATCACCCAGAGAGACCCCATATAGATCCGATTCCTCTATATAATGTATAGTGAATCACCCAGAGAGACCCCATAAAGATCCGAGTCCCCTATATAATGTATAGTGAATCACCCAGAGAGACCCCATATAGATCCGATTCCCCTATATAAAGTACAATAAATCCTTTCACTCGACTCCTTTGGCTTTCAGCTCATCGCGGACGCGCTTCAGATACTCAGGATCCGGGTATCCAAACCTGCGAGAACAAAATACAAGGAGCTCGTAAATGTATAAAACTGGAAATTGGAGACGTAAGGAAAAAAGTAGCGTCCAATGGAACGCTGCAAAAACGAGGACAGAAATTGTGCGCCCCACTATGACCAACAACGCGGACCCCCCAGGAAACAGCAGATGTTCTGTGTATGGATAATCGTATAGGGGGGTCCAGGGTCCGGCCCCATATTGGCCATTTTATGGCGCTGCTCCTTGTTCACACAAGGCGTTTTTCCAGGAATGCAGGTAATCATGTTCTCTGGCTCAAGACAGACCCCCTTTAGTTGGATAGTGGTGAACCCAGAGTGAAGCTCCGCAAATCTGTGCTGGATCGTTAAAGGCTTTTCTGCAAGATGTCAGAAATCGCACAATAGTGAGAGGATCCGGCACAGTAAAACCTCTCTGTTATATTATACTCACAGAAGTAAGAAGGTTATTCAGCGTATCAATATGATAGTATTCTTTCCGCACAGCCCGACCCGGGTTTCACATGAAGCTTCGTCAGGGGCGAGAATCTACCATGCCTCGGGTGGGCGGCTATTTAACCCCCTTCCCCCCACATGGCACACCCGATGATTGCATAACACTCCAAAGACATACTGATAGGGACCTTAGATTGTGAGCCCCATTGGGGACAGTTGGATGATAATGTCTGTAAAGCGCTGCGGAATTAGTAGCGCTATATAAGTGTGTATAATAATAAATAAATAAATTACTAATCTAATTGCTCCAGGGGTTTCTCCAAAGTGCTCATTTCCCAAATAAAATACATAAAGAATAAATAAATAGGATGCAAATAAAATATACTCCATCAAACATTAAACTTTCACTCAAAAAAAAAACAAAAAAAAAAAAAACATCCTTTTTTTAAAAATATATATATATTTTTTTTCTCTTTCTCCTTTTCCTTCTCTTTCTTCTCTTTCCTTCTTCCCTTTTTCTAGATCAACCAATGACTGACTACAAAAGTGCTTCATTCATGAATTCACTGGTCCAGGTGAGTGGCCTCCCCTTCTGGACAATTCCTTATTCCACTACTCCGGCGCAATGTCAGTACCATAAATATACCTGAACCAGGCACGGCTTGAGATCAAATTCTATATTCACCCCTTTAGGTTGCAGGGTGCCGAATCTGTATATCCATTCGATCTCTCTTCTATTTATTCGCATAACTGGGTCACCACCCCGCCAATGGGGTTTCACTAATTCTACTCCCATGAACTTCAAACCTCTAGGGTTCTTCTCATGGTGCTCCTTAAAATGCATAGAGACACTATGGGTGGTTAGAGCTTATTTGATGTTACGGATCTGTTCCTGTATTCTAACTTCCAGTTTTCTGAGGGTTCTTCCCACGTACTGGAGGCCACAAGGGCACTCCAGTATGTATATCGCCCCTTCATTTTTACAGGACAGGCCCCCTTTCACTTTTTGGGGACAGTCGAAATCACGCTATGTACTAAGCGTGTATTCAGATTAGGGGCCTTCTTATATATTATTTCTGGCCTCCTTGGTATCTCTTTCCCCAAAATGGGGTCATTCTTCAATATTGCCCAGTTTCTTTTAATTGCATTTTTCAAAAACCCTGTATTGACCTTATATTTCGTCATGAACATGAAGCGGAAATCCCTTTCCTCCTCATATCCTTTTTCCACAGTCGCCCTCTGTTGTGTAGACCTCCACATTTTTACGGCACTCTTCCAACTCCTCCTCCTCATATCCTTTTTCCACAAACCTTCCTTTAATCACTTTACTCTGTTTCCTATAGTCTTCTACTTTTGTACAGTTACGTGCTATTCTTTTAAACTGCCCTTTTGGGATGTTATCTAACCGTATATCCTGGTGGCAGCTAGTCTTATCAATATATGCATTCACGTCTGTTTCTTTAACGTAAGTTTTCGTGACCAACCTTCCATTTTCCAGAGAAATACACAGATCTAGAATATTAACCTCCACATTGCTTATATTGCTGGTAAAGTGCAATTTCCAGTTGTTCTCATTCAAATTTTGAATGAGTGCTTCCAGCCCACTTTTTTCTCCTACCCAGATTAAGAGGCAGTTGTCGATGAATCTCCTCCATACCCGCAATTCACCTCCATCAATTTTCCTTCCTAATATTGGGATAATGTTCTCCTCCTCCCATGCCCCCATAAAAATATTCGCGAAACTTGGTGCGAATTTCGCGCCCATCGCGGTTCCGGTGCATTGGACGTAAAAATTCCCGTCAAACCAAAAATAATTATGATCTAAACAATACTCCACACATCTCACGATAAAAGTACCCTGCGTGTCTGTCATTAGTGGAGCTATTGTGACACCTGGTTCTCTATGGCTTCTACTCCTAGGGCCTTCGGTATCACGGTGTATAATGAGGTCACAGCGACTGTCGCCAACCGTACCTCCTCTCCATATGTCTCAAGTTTTTTTATGAGATCTAATACGCTACCCGTATCCTTCAAATAAGAAGGAATACGTGTGACATACTTTTGTAGGTGGAAATCTATGTACTCTGTGATCCTACTAGTAAGGGAATTTATTCCCGAGACTATGGGCCTACCTGGGGGATGGAGGAGACACTTGTGTATTTTTGGTAGGTGATATATCACAGGGGTTACTGGATATTTCACCGTTAGATATTCAAATTCCTTCTTATTTAATATATCAACCCTAATACCGTCTCTTAATAATGTATCCAACGTGTTCTTATATTCTTTTGTGGGGTCACTTTTTAGCTTCCTATATGTAGTCTCATCTGCCAACAGTCTATACATTTCCGTCTCATATTTCTCCTTTTCCATCACGACTACCCCCCCCCCCCCCTTTATCTGCAGGTTTTATTACAGTCAAAGGGTTAGCCTCCAGATCTTGCAGGGCTTTTTTCTCCTTAAGAGAGAGATTGTTAGACTTCTTTTTACTCTCCATTTTATCCAGCTCATTCAGAAGTCCTCTCTTAAAGGCATCAATGCATTCATTGTTGGTATTTTTCGGAAAAAACTTAGATTTTTCCCGTAGCTGGGTGTGTATTATGTCCTTTTCCTTGGGTGCGTCTTTTTCAGACCCAACCAATGGTGCATTGACTGCATTTCTCAAGGGGGCACTCCGATTACATGCAATATTTCGCAATGTTCCGTTTTTTCACAAATCTGTGTATATCTAGGAACGTCTCAAATTTATTTAACTGTTTCGTGGGCGCAAATTTTAGACCCCTCCCTAGTATCTGTTTTTCTTCCTCTGATTATATGAACTCAGGTTGAAAATGCCTCTTATTGTCCCCTGATTTTCTTGGGGTTTGGACTTGTTTTTTCTCTTTCCATTTCCTCTCCTACCTCTATATGATTTCTTTTTTGTGGGGTCATCATATTCCTTTCTATCTCTTGTTTCCCCGCCATATTCCTTTGTACTCCCTTTGTTGCCTGGTCTGGAAAATTGTGACTATTGGATATAGTTTTTCTTTCTTGTGCCTCAATTTGTGGGGGTTTATCCCTAACTTCATAGTTCTGTGGTTTATCTCTCTCCTCCCTATGATATCCACCACGTCGGGGGTATTGGTCAGAGTGGTAGTTGTAATATCTACCATCTCCTCCCTCTCCCCTATAATTTCCATTTCCTCTATAGTTCCCATAGTTTGGGGGTCTCCTCCCTGGTGGTTGGTAATATCCCTCCTGCCTGTTCCCATTCCACCAATTATTCGGCTTTCCCTGTCTTCTGGCATTCTCATTCTGGTAGTAGTAGTCATTGGTGTATCCTCTGTATCCATTTCCTCTATCATTTCCTCCTTGCTGGTAAATGTCTTTGGGGTTGTTCTTATTTCTCCCATAGGGTTCAAACGTGCAGTTTTTCCTCTGTGCGATTGCCCTGATTTGGCAAACCTAAGTCCGCAGTTCCCACCTGCATTACACTACAATCTATACTTTTAGTTTTCCATTTATACTCTCTGTTGTTTTCATAATCCTCACAAACTTTCACAAACTTCTTCTGTTTTTTTATCCGAATCTCACTTTCATTTTTCACTACCATCTGTTTACATTTGATGCTCAAATCCTCATATTCCTTTTTATTTCCAATTTTAAATGGCTGAATTTTGTGTTGTAAGGGTGACGATGGACATCTTCGATTTTAGAGCGAACTTTAAGTTTGATGTTGATTTTTTATCGGTGAAATGTGTTGAGCTGGAAAAAGAGCTGAGCAGGGAGGTGAGAACCATATGGGATGTTGCATCATTAGAACGCTATCTGGCTGAATGCAGAACCCCAGATGGCCTAAGATGGCAGCCACCCCTGTGCTCTGAGGAGGAGGGGGATTTACTGGAATGGGAACAGTTAATGAACGAATGTGGCCTGAAGGTCGTGCGATTCATTATTAACATGCGCAAAAACAAATTGAAAACAGATTAATAGGACCATAGAAGAATTACAACACAAAATTCAGCCATTTAAAATTGGAAATAAAAAGGAATATGAGGATTTGAGCATCAAATGTAAACAGATGGTAGTGAAAAATGAAAGTGAGATTCGGATAAAAAAACAGAAGAAGTTTGTGAAAGTTTGTGAGGATTATGAAAACAACAGAGAGTATAAATGGAAAACTAAAAGTATAGATTGTAGTGTAATGCAGGTGGGAACTGCGGACTTAGGTTTGCCAAATCAGGGCAATCGCACAGAGGAAAAACTGCACGTTTGAACCCTATGGGAGAAATAAGAACAACCCCAAAGACATTTACCAGCAAGGAGGAAATGATAGAGGAAATGGATACAGAGGATACACCAATGACTACTACTACCAGAATGAGAATGCCAGAAGACCGGGAAAGCCGAATAATTGGTGGAATGGGAACAGGCAGGAGGGATATTACCAACCACCAGGGAGGAGACCCCCAAACTATGGGAACTATAGAGGAAATGGAAATTATAGGGGAGAGGGAGGAGATGGTAGATATTACAACTACCACTCTGACCAATACCCCCGACGTGGTGGATATCATAGGGAGGAGAGAGATAAACCACAGAACTATGAAGTTAGGGATAAACCCCCACGAATTGAGGCACAAGAAAGAAAAACTATATCCAATAGTCACAATTTTCCAGACCAGGCAACAAAGGGAGTACAAAGGAATATGGCGGGGAAACAAGAGATAGAAAGGAATATGATGACCCCACAAAAAAGAAATCATATAGAGGTAGGAGAGGAAATGGAAAGAGAAAAAACAAGTCCAAACCCCAAGAAAATCAGGGGACAATAAGAGGCATTTTCAACCTGAGTTCATATAATCAGAGGAAGAAAAACAGATACTAGGGAGGGGTCTAAAATTGGCGCCCACGAAACAGTTAAATAAATTTGAGACGTTCCTAGATATACACAGATTTGTGAAAAAACGGAACATTGCGAAATATTGCATGAGTAATCAGAGTGCCCCCTTGAGAAATGCAGTCAATGCACCATTGGTTGGGTCTGAAAAAGACGCACCCAAGGAAAAGGACATAATACACACCCAGCTACGGGAAAAATCTAAGTTTTTTCCGAAAAATACCAACAATGAATGCATTGATGCCTTTAAGAGAGGACTTCTGAATGAGCTGGATAAAATGGAGAGTAAAAAGAAGTCTAACAATCTCTCTCTTAAGGAGAAAAAAGCCCTGCAAGATCTGGAGGCTAACCCTTTGACTGTAATAAAACCTGCAGATAAAGGGGGGGGGGGGGGGGTAGTCGTGATGGAAAAGGAGAAATATGAGACGGAAATGTATAGACTGTTGGCAGATGAGACTACATATAGGAAGCTAAAAAGTGACCCCACAAAAGAATATAAGAACACGTTGGATACATTATTAAGAGACGGTATTAGGGTTGATATATTAAATAAGAAGGAATTTGAATATCTAACGGTGAAATATCCAGTAACCCCTGTGATATATCACCTACCAAAAATACACAAGTGTCTCCTCCATCCCCCAGGTAGGCCCATAGTCTCGGGAATAAATTCCCTTACTAGTAGGATCACAGAGTACATAGATTTCCACCTACAAAAGTATGTCACACGTATTCCTTCTTATTTGAAGGATACGGGTAGCGTATTAGATCTCATAAAAAAACTTGAGACATATGGAGAGGAGGTACGGTTGGCGACAGTCGCTGTGACCTCATTATACACCGTGATACCGAAGGCCCTAGGAGTAAAAGCCATAGAGAACCAGGTGTCACAATAGCTCCACTAATGACAGACACGCAGGGTACTTTTATCGTGAGATGTGTGGAGTATTGTTTAGATCATAATTTTTTTTGGTTTGACGGGAATTTTTACGTCCAATGCACCGGAACCACGAAATTCGCACCAAGTTTCGCGAATATTTTTATGGGGGCATGGGAGGAGGAGAACATTATCCCAATATTAGGAAGGAAAATTGATGGAGGTGAATTGCGGGTATGGAGGAGATTCATCGACGACTGCCTCCTAATCTGGGTAGGAGAAAAAAGTGGGCTGGAAGCACTTTACCAGCAATATAAGCAACGTGGAGGTTAATTTTCTAGATCTGTGTATTTCTCTGGAAAATGGAAGGTTGGTCACGGAAACTTACTTTAAAGAAACAGACGTGAATGCTTGATAAGACTAGCTGCCACCAGGATATACGGTCAGATAACATCCCAAAAGGGCAGTTTAAAAGAATAGCACGTAACTGTACAAAAGTAGAAGACTATAGGAAACAGAGTAAAGTGATTAAAGGAAGGTTTGTGGAAAAAGGAGATGAGGAGGAGGAGTTGGAAGAGTGCCGTAAAAATGTGGAGGTCTACACAACAGAGGGCGACTGTGGAAAAAGGATATGAGGAGGAGGAGTTGGAAGAGTGCTGTAAAAATGTGGAGAAGCTGTAATAATGGACTCCCCCCAACTTCCAGAGGAGGACGCAGCGCGTCACATAGAGCTGTAATCTGGAGCCTGACCCTAAAGTAAACCACAATTATGGCACATTAGACCACGAGGCGTGCACATGTGGAGCGCTACTACTGTGCCAGATGTGGGGTTTTGACACAGTTTTATAAAAGCTTGCTCTCAAATCCATGAATGTTCCTCTGTATAAATGGTGAACACAGGACTAGTGATGAGCGAACTTCTGTTTTCAACTTCGGCGTAAAAGGTTTGGGTTATCTAAGAACTTTGTGGTAGCGGAATCCATAACGGAATTCTTAAAAAAGCCGAACCTTGTACGCCAAACTTGAAGACAGAAATTCACTCATCACTACAGGGGACATATCCATGACATACTCCCTCCCTCCGGAACCCTCTGTCCCTCCAGCTAAAACCCCTGACCCATCCTCCCTCTGGACCCCTCTGCTCCCCGTCCTCCCTTCTAATGAATCCCTCTGCCCCCCGATCCTCCCTCTGGACCCCCCATCCTATGGATCCCTCTGATCCTCCAGCCCCACCTGTTCTCCCTCCCCCAAGACCCCTCTGCTCCTCTTTCTGGACCCCTCTCTCCGGACCACTATGCCCCTCCCTCTCTCTGGACCCCTCTCCCCTCCCTCCAGACCATTATGCCCCTCCCTCTGGACCCCTCTGCCCCTCCCTCCCTTTGGACCACTCTGCCCCTCTCTCCCTTTGGACCCCTCCCTCCGGACCCCTCTGCCCCTCCCTCCCTTTGGACCACTCTGCCCCTCCCTCCCTTTGGACCACTCTGCTCCTCCCTCCCTTTGGACCCCTCCCTCCGGATCCTCTGCTTCTCCCTCCGAATCCCTCTGCCCCTCCCTCCGGACCCCTCTGCCCCTCCCTCCAGACCCCTCTGCCCCTCCCTCCAGACCCCTCTGCCCCTCCCTCCAGACCCCTCTGTCCCCTCCCTCCAGATCCCTCTGCCCCTCCGCCCCTCCCTCCAGACCCCTCTGCCCCTCCCTCCAGACCCCTCTGTCCCCTCCCTCCAGACCCCTCTGTCCCCTCCCTCCAGACCCCTCTGTCCCCTCCCTCCAGACCCCTCTGTCCCCTCCCTCCAGACCCCTCTGTCCCCTCCCTCCAGATCCCTCTGCCCCTCCGCCCCTCCCTCCAGACCCCTCTGTCCCCTCCCTCCAGACCCCTCTGTCCCCTCCCTCCAGACCCCTCTGTCCCCTCCCTCCAGACCCCTCTGTCCCCTCCCTCCAGATCCCTCTGCCCCTCCGCCCCGATCCCTCTGCCCTCTCCTCATAAAATCAGACCCCTGTCTTTCGCTTACTCGGCTGAGCCCCCGGTTTTTCTGGTTTTATGGTGGATATCATTCCAGGTCACGCAGTCTGTGGCGCTTGTGGTGCGGGAGTCTCCCACGGTGAAGATCAGCTTCTGATTGAAGGCTTTCTTCAGCAGATCCAGAACCTCCTTGCCCTCCGCGTTATTTGGTAAGTACGCACTGCGTTGAGTGCCATCGAACCTCTTCCCAGGGTTAGGGTGGTCGTTCTGAAAAAAGGAGATGATAAAATAACAAGTCACGACCTGCGGAGTAACAATGACCACAAATATGACAACGAGGCTCCAGGACCTTCGGCCATGTTCAGACCATGTGTGATTTTCATAATATAAAACCCTATTCACTTCTATTGAACATTACTGCTGATGTTCAAGGCAGAATCAACACTGAAAATCTGCATGAAATCCACCATGTCTGAACAAGGCTCTAAAGGACCCGGACGATGAGGTGGATTTTTCCTTGCTGACCCCATGTTGTTAGGATATACCATCAATGACTGATCAGTGAGGATCTAATAACCCCACAACATCGAGCTGGGGATTCTCATCACAGCATCTGGTCAGTGTGTGTCAGCGAGGAGCCCAGGGGCCCCAACCAGTGAGCAGACATTGCTGGTGTACCCCATCAGTATACAGGCTAGTGTACCCCATCAGTATACAGGCTGGTGTACCCCATCAGTCTACAGGCTAGTGTACCCCATCAGTCTACAGGCTAGTGTACCCCATCAGTATACAGGCTAGTGTACCCCATCAGTATACAGGCTAGTGTACCCCATCAGTATACAGGCTAGTGTACCCCATCAGTATACAGGCTAGTGTACCCCATCAGTATACAGGCTAGTGTACCCCATCAGTATACAGGCTGGTGTACCCCATCAGTATACAGGCTGGTGTACCCCATCAGTATACAGGCTGGTGTACCCCATCAGTATACAGGCTAGTGTACCCCATCAGTATACAGGCTAGTGTACCCCATCAGTATACAGGCTAGTGTACCCCATCAGTATACAGGCTAGTGTACCCCATCAGTATACAGGCTGGTGTACCCCATCAGTATACAGGCTGGTGTACCCCATCAGTATACAGGCTGGTGTACCCCATCAGTATACAGGCTGGTGTACCCCATCAGTATACAGGCTAGTGTACCCCATCAGTATACAGGCTAGTGTACCCCATCAGTATACAGGCTAGTGTACCCCATCAGTATACAGGCTAGTGTACCCCATCAGTATACAGGCTAGTGTACCCCATCAGTATACAGGCTAGTGTACCCCATCAGTATACAGGCTAGTGTACCCCATCAGTATACAGGCTAGTGTACCCCATCAGTATACAGCGCTCCCCAGACTTCTTTAGCTACGTATCCCCTACACTCACCTGCTGAATACCGCCTGGGATGTTATAGTGAATTGTGATGCTTCCACATCCAGGATATCCGGGGAGACTCTCGGATGAGGTTGTATCTGTCATAGTCCCCGCAGGCTGGTTCCCTATGACAACACCATATGGGACAGAGCACACCGGGCAGACTGGCTTCACCCATTGCTGGAGACAATCAGCGCAGAATTCATGTTTACATTTCTTCAGAACTTTCTTGTTCTTCATCTGGTCCAGGCAGATTGGGCACTTCTCCTCCTCCTCCTCCTCCGCACTCGTCTTTCTGTCAGGAGGATTAGTAGTGTCCATGGCCTCCTCAGTGTCGCCTCCAGAGGCAGCAGTTTGTATATGGAAGATCTCCCGGAGCTTCTCTTCAGCAAAGTCCAGAAGGATTGGAGGAGCGATCAGGGTGATCGAGCCCTTCTCATGCTCCAGAATAACGTCTACTCCTCCCTTCCTCAGCCTCGAGCTGAACTGGGCGAGCGCTTCTTCTCCAATTCCCAGAGTCCCATTGATGGTTTTTCTCTGAAGGTTCATGATGGTGCTCTGCAGGAGGCTGGTGAAGCTGTGACAGGCATGTGCACCCAGATCCGGGGCTCCGCTCATGGCTGTGAATGTGACACTCACATTCCTGTCTTTACCTTCTTCGTCCATCCGCACACGGTACTTCTGCTGGAGCTCCTCAATCTCTCTGGACTTTAATTTCTTCAAGATGTCCATGTGCCTGACGTCTACTAACACCTCGCTCTTTGTGTCTTTGGACGAGATGGTTATGACTCTACGGGGCGGTCTGCTCTTTTCCGTCTGTAAAGCCTGAACCGCCAAGACTAATTCCCGTTCAGGTCCTTGGAGAATTATGCGACCTCCGTCCACTATGATCAAGGTCTTGTGATGTTCCTTCATGTACTGTTTGGTGTCTTCTAGTGAAGCTTTCATGGCAGATATTGGTGCTTCCTTCTGACTCCAGTCCTTGGCTACAGCCTGCACCTTATTGATAAAGATTTGCTTTGCTTTTACCACTGAGGCATTTGGCCCAAGAGGCTTCAGTTTGATGTATGTGGCGTCCTTGGACCTTCTCACTTCTGTCACCTTCACGTTAAACCGATTCTCTATCATTGCCACCTCCTCTCGGTAAATTTCAGCAAAGTATTCATATAAAGCTGTTTGAAGATTCAAGCACTCGTCTCCATCTTCTTCTCCGTCCACCTCATCATGGACTGAAGGTGTTACAGCACCCCCAAGCTTCATCTGGAGGAAGTTATACAACTTTCCTATCATCTTGTAGCTTCCACGGACCTCAACGCTGGATTCAGACGGCATCATCTTCAGGGATGGAAATGTTTGTGTGATTTCCTGCAAGATCCCCTTAGGGAACACGTCTGTGTTTAGTATTGTAGAAGTCTCCAAAAATATCTGGAAAGTAAGAAAAAAGCAACTGTGAGATGAAGCTGAAGAAGAGCACACCCTCCTGTGCACCGTTGGCTGGGGAACGTGCGGCCTGACCCTCCTGTGCCCATCTGCTGGGGATTGCCCAACCCTCCTGTGTCCTGTCTGCTGGGGAACACGTGGCACAACCCTCCTGTGTCCTGTCTGCTGGGGATCATGTGACACAACCCTCCTGTGTCCTGTCTGCTGGGGAACACGTGGCACAACCCTCCTGTGTCCTGTCTGCTGGGGATCATGTGACACAACCCTCCTGTGTCCTGTCTGCTGGGGAACACGTGACACAACCCTCCTGTGTCCTGTCTGCTGGGGAACACGTGACACAACCCTCCTGTGTCCTGTCTGCTGGGGAACACGTGGCACAACCCTCCTGTGTCCCGTTTGCTGGGGATCACGTGGTTCCACCCTCCTGTGTCCCGTTTGCTGGGGATCACATGGTTCAACCCTCCTGTGCCCATCTGCTGGGGATCGCCCAACCCTCCTATGCCCATCTGCTGGGGTTCGCCCAACCCTCCTATGCCCATCTGCTGGGGATCGCCCAACCCTCCTGTGCCCATCTGGATCGCCCAACCCTCCTATGCCCATCTGCTGGGGTTCGCCCAACCCTCCTGTGCCCATCTGCTGGGTATCGCCCAACCCTCCTGTGCCCCGTCTGCTGGGGATCTTGTAGCCTGACTCTTATGACAGGAAAGAGCTATTCTTCTGATTAAATTCACAGCTAATTTACCTCAAAAGGCTGACTGCGACCTGACGGCACAGTGTGAAGAGACACTAACAGTAAGAGTTTTTTAGGCCGGTGGACATGGGCTCAACACATGATGGGACTACAGAGTTGCGCAGGAAGAGGGTGGAAAGTAAGAGATCTTCAGCCAAGTATGCGTGTCACGGCCAAAGTCACAGTGTAGACCTAGCTCATCGGTATTAAGACCTCACAAAAATGCCTCCGACCCAGAGCAGTCACCGCCCCACCCCAGAGCAGACACCGCCCCTGCCCCCAGAGCAGGCACCGCCCCTGCCCCCAGAGCAGGCACCGCCCCTGCCCCCAGAGCAGGCACCGCCCCTGCCCCCAGAGCAGGCACCGCCCCTGCCCCCAGAGCAGGCACAACGCCCACCCTCACAGCAGGCACAGAACCCCCCAAACACACACACAGAGCAGACGCCACCCCTGCCCCCAGAGCAGACACCAACCCCGCCACCAGAGCAGGCACCGCCCCACCCCAGAGCAGACACCACCCCCACCTCCAAGCAGGCACAGAACCCCCCACCCCAGTATGCACAGGACACCCCCCTACACACACAGAGCTGACACCGCCCACCCCAGAGCAGGCACAGAAACCCCCAACACACAGAGCAGACACCACCCCCACCCCAGAGAAGGCACCACCCGCGCAGCAGAGTAGGCACCGCCCCACCCCAGAGAAGGCACAGAACCCACCCCATACACACAGAGCAGACATCAGCCCCACCCCAGAGTAGGCACCTGTAGTGCCCTAGAGCAGGGAGTAGTTTGACATTTGCCTATATCTCCTATGCAAAATAAAAACTTCTTACTTTATTTCTCTTGAAAGGGTTAACTTATACTGTTTAATACTGTGTACCTGCATTTTATATGTTGCAATATATATCCTGTTCATTAGCACTGTATTTACATGGCTGTGTGGAAAGGGTTAATGAATACTGAGAGACTGTTAGGACTTTGATTGAGAATCTGGTAATTTTCCACAGCTGCCATAGAGTCTAAAGAAGACCATGTTTTGGGGGGGGGGGGGGGGGGGGGGAATCCCCAGACTTGTTTATCACCAAAAGCTGACAGCCTGACCTTTTAACCCCTTCAGGACCCTGCCATATTTCACCTTAAGGACCCGGCCATTTTTTTGCAAATCTGACATGTGTCAGTTTATGTGGTGATACAGTAACTTTAAAACGCTTTTATTAATTCAGGCGATTCTGAGATTGTTTTCTCGTCACATACTTCATGACAGTGCTAAATTAGAGTCAAAATATTTCATTTTTATTTATTAAAAAAATATTTACCAAAAATGTGGACGAATTCACAAATTTCAATTTCTCTGCTTTTAAAACCGATAGTGATGCCTCCTAAAATAGTTCTTACTTTACATTCCCCAAACATCTACTTCATGTTTGGATCATTTTGTAAATGACATTTTAATTTTGGGGACGTTAGAAGTTTAGAAGCAAATCTTTTCAGAAAATTTCCAAAACCCACTTTTTAAAGGACCAGTTCAGGTTTGAAGTCACTTTGTGAGGCCTACATAATAAAAACCACCCAAAACTGGGCCCAATTTAGAAACTACACTTCTCAAGGTATTTAAAACTGATTTTACAAACTTTCTTAACCCTTTAGGCGTTCCACAAGAATTAATGGAAAATGGAGATGACATTTCAGAATTTAACTTTTTTGGCAGATTGGCCATTTTAATCCATTTTTTCCGCTAACAAAGCAAGGGTTAACAGCCAAACAAAACTCAATATTTATAGTAGTTTTTCAGAAACACCCCACATGTGGTGGTAAACGATACGGGCACACGGCAGGGCGCACAGGGAAAGGAACGCCATATGGATTTTGGAGGGCAGATTTCACTGGGATAGTTTTAAGTTTCCATGTCCCGTTTGAATCCCCCCTGATGCACCCCTAGAGAAGAAACTCCCAAAAAGTGACCCCATTTTGGAAACTACAGGATAAGGTGGCAGTTTTGTTGGTACTATTTTAGGGTACATAGGATTTTTGGTTGCTCGATATTACACTTTTTGTGAGGCAAGGTAACAAAAGCTGTTTTGGCACCGTTTTTATTTTTTGCTATTTACAACGTTCATCTGACAGGTTAGATCATGTGATATTTTCATAGAGCAGGTTGTTATGGACGCGACAATACAAACATTACTACGTTTTTTGGTTGTTTGTTTCAGTTTTACATAATAAAGCATTTTTTTTTTAAATCATTTTTTAGTGTCTCCATATTCTGAAATCCTTATGTCTTATGTAGGGGCTCATTTTTTTGGGTATGAGGTGACGTTTTGATTGGCACTGTGGGGTGCGTATGACTTTTTGTGATGTAAGGTGACAAAAAAAATAGCATTTTTTTTTACACACTTTTTTTTATTTTTGAGTGTTCACCTGAGGGGTTAGGTCATGTGATTTTTTTATACAGCAGGTTCTTACGGACGCAGTGATACCTGATATGTATACATTTTTTATATAAGTTTCACACAAAAAAAATAATGTTTTAGTCTTCATAGTCTGAGAGCCAAAGCTTTTTATTTTTTGGGCGATTGTCTTAAGTAGGGTATCATTTTTGCGGGCTAAAGTGATGGTTAGATTGGCACAATTTTGGGGGCATATGACTTTTTGATCGCTTGCTATTACACTTTTTGTGATGTAAGGTCACCAAAAATGGCTTTTTTTACACAGTTTTTTTTTTTTTTACGGTGGTCACCTGAGGTAGTTAGGATAGTGAGATTTTTATAGAGCTGGTTTTTACGGACGTGGCAATACCTAATATGTATACTTTTCTTTTTTTCTCAAATTATTTTTTTTTTTACTTTATTTTCGAAAAAGGACGCTTTTTTTTTTTTACTTGAAACTTTAAATTTTTTGGTAAAACTTTATTTTTTTCACTTTATTTTTTGTCCCACTCTGGGACTTAAACTTCTGGGGGTCTGATCCCCTTTACAATGCATTATAATACTTCTGTATTGTGATGCATTGGATGTAAGTGTATTACCAGTGTAATACAGGGGCTGGATCTCACAGGCTCTCACTGATGGCATCGGGCTGCCTTCCCTGCCATTGGGTCCCAGTCACAGATGGCCACCCTGGACCTGGCAGGATACCGCTGACCGCGGCAGTGCAAAAGTTAATGTGCCGGCATCTGTGTTTTCACCGATGCCGGCGCATACAGCAGGGGTCCAGCTATCAGTGACTGCCGGACCCTGGCCGCTGATTGGGTGGGCACAGCATGCACGGCGCAGAGCCTTAAGGGGTAAAAGAAGAGCATGTTTTGGTGGAAAAAATGTTGTTTACCACCAAAACAAGACAGACTGACCTTGTGACTGTCTGGTTTAGCTCTGTTGTTATGTCTAGAAAACCTGCTGTGTCATTACCATTGAGTATCACTGAAGCTCTAATGTAAGTCTATGCCAGACGGAAAGTGTAACATTGTATCTGTTTGTGCTGAGCTTCTCCACCCCCCCCCCCCCCCCCACTAGAAGGTTCTAGTCTAGCTAAAACTGTATATAAGGAGAGCAGTCAGAGCGCCTAGTGTGCTGCAGATAGGGACCAGTGCTTGGAGGGGAGACTTTGCCCGACTACTGAGTGACCAGAAGAAGACACTGAGATGGGGACGCTGAGCCACAAACCATTGGTCACCTGCCCTGTGACCAAGGAGCCACCCAGACTACTGAGCTACAGACCGTGGGACCTTGGACCAGGGTACCAGCCTTCTGAAGAGAGAGAGGGACAGCTAGCTCAGCCCTTTACTCAGCACAGAACCTTCTTCTGCCCGGGAGGAGACTGGAGAAGTCAGCCCTGTGCCTCGCCTCAGGGAGGAGACTGGAGAAGTCAGCCCTGTGCCTCGCCTCAGGGAGGAGACTGGAGAAGTCAGCCCTGTGCCTCGCCTCAGGGAGGAGACTGGAGAAGTCAGCCCTGTGCCTCGCCTCAGGGAGGAGACTGGAGAAGTCAGCCCTGTGCCTCGTCTCAGGGAGGAGACTGGAGAAGCCAGCCCTGTGCCTCGTCTCAGGGAGGAGACTGGAGAAGCCAGCCCCTATGCCTCGTCTCAGGGAGGAGACTGGAGAAGCCAGCCCCTATGCCTCGTCTCAGGGAGGAGACTGGAGAAGCCAGCCCCTATGCCTCGTCTCAGGGAGGAGACTGGAGAAGTCAGCCCTGTGCCTCGCCTCAGGGAGGAGACTGGAGAAGTCAGCCCTGTGCCTCGCCTCAGGGAGGAGACTGGAGAAGTCAGCCCAGTGCCTCGCCTCAGGGAGGAGACTGGAGAAGTCAGCCCTATGCCTCGCCTCAGGGAGGAGACTGGAGAAACCGCCCCCTATGCCTCGTCTCAGGGAGGAGACTGGAGAAGTCAGCCCTGACTGGAGAAGCCGGCCCCTATGCCTCGCCTCAGGGAGGAGACTGGAGAAGTCAGCCCTGTGCCTCGCCTCAGGGAGGAGACTGGAGAAGTCAGCCCTGTGCCTCGCCTCAGGGAGGAGACTGGAGAAGCCAGCCCTGTGCCTCGTCTCAGGGAGGAGACTGGAGAAGCCAGCCCCTATGCCTCGTCTCAGGGAGGAGACTGGAGAAGCCAGCCCCTATGCCTCGTCTCAGGGAGGAGACTGGAGAAGTCAGCCCTGTGCCTCGCCTCAGGGAGGAGACTGGAGAAGTCAGCCCTGTGCCTCGCCTCAGGGAGGAGACTGGAGAAGTCAGCCCTGTGCCTCGCCTCAGGGAGGAGACTGGAGAAACCGCCCCCTATGCCTCGTCTCAGGGAGGAGACTGGAGAAGTCAGCCCTGACTGGAGAAGCCGGCCCCTATGCCTCGCCTCAGGGAGGAGACTGGAGAAGCCGGCCCCTATGCCTCGCCTCAGGGAGGAGACTGGAGAAGTCAGCCCCTATGCCTCGCCTCAGGGAGGAGACTGGAGAAGTCAGCCCTGTGCCTCGCCTCAGGGAGGAGACTGGAGAAGTCAGCCCTGTGCCTCGCCTCAGGGAGGAGACTGGAGAAGTCAGCCCTGTGCCTCGCCTCAGGGAGGAGACTGGAGAAGTCAGCCCTGTGCCTCGCCTCAGGGAGGAGACTGGAGAAACCGCCCCCTATGCCTCGTCTCAGGGAGGAGACTGGAGAAGTCAGCCCTGACTGGAGAAGCCGGCCCCTATGCCTCGCCTCAGGGAGGAGACTGGAGAAGTCAGCCCTGTGCCTCACCTC
The DNA here is from genome assembly GCF_014858855.1 of Bufo gargarizans. Taxonomy (NCBI): domain Eukaryota; kingdom Metazoa; phylum Chordata; class Amphibia; order Anura; family Bufonidae; genus Bufo; species Bufo gargarizans. The sequence goes on along the minus strand of NW_025334517.1, from coordinate 159,408 downwards.
AGGGAGGAGACTGGAAAAGTCAGCCCTGACTGGAGAAGCCGGCCCCTGTGCCTCGCCTCAGGGAGGAGACTGGAGAAGTCAGCCCTGTGCCTCGCCTCAGGGAGGAGACTGGAGAAGTCAGCCCTGTGCCTCGCCTCAGGGAGGAGACTGGAGAAGTCAGCCCTGTGCCTCGCCTCAGGGAGGAGACTGGAGAAGTCAGCCCTGTGCCTCGCCTCAGGGAGGAGACTGGAGAAGTCAGCCCTGTGCCTCGCCTCAGGGAGGAGACTGGAGAAGTCAGCCCTGTGCCTCGCCTCAGGGAGGAGACTGGAGAAGTCAGCCCTGTGCCTCGCCTCAGGGAGGAGACTGGAGAAGTCAGCCCTGTGCCTCGCCTCAGGGAGGAGACTGGAGAAGTCAGCCCTGTGCCTCGCCTCAGGGAGGAGACTGGAGAAGTCAGCCCTGTGCCTCGCCTCAGGGAGGAGACTGGAAAAGTCAGCCCTGACTGGAGAAGCCGGCCCCTATGCCTCGCCTCAGGGAGGAGACTGGAGAAGTCAGCCCTGTGCCTCGCCTCAGGGAGGAGACTGGAGAAGTCAGCCCTGTGCCTCGCCTCAGGGAGGAGACTGGAGAAGTCAGCCCTGTGCCTCGCCTCAGGGAGGAGACTGGAGAAGTCAGCCCTGTGCCTCGCCTCAGGGAGGAGACTGGAGAAGTCAGCCCTGTGCCTCGCCTCAGGGAGGAGACTGGAGAAGTCAGCCCTATGCCTCGTCTCAGGGAGGAGACTGGTGAAGTCAGCCCTGACTGGAGAAGCCGGCCCCTATGCCTCGCCTCAGGGAGGAGACTGGAGAAGTCAGCCCTGTGCCTCACCTCAGGGAGGAGACTGGAAAAGTGAGCCTTGTGCCTCGTCTCAGGGAGGAGACTGGAAAAGTGAGCCTTGTGCCTCGTCTCAGGGAGGAGACTGGAAAAGTGAGCCTTGTGCCTCGTCTCAGGGAGGAGACTGGAGAAGCCGGCCCCTATGCCTCGTCTCAGGGAGGAGACTGGAGAAACCAGCCCTATGCCTCGTCTCAGGGAGGAGACTGGAGAAACCAGCCCTATGCCTCGTCTCAGGGAGGAGACTGGAGAAACCAGCCCTATGCCTCGTCTCAGGGAGGAGACTGGAGAAACCAGCCCTATGCCTCGTCTCAGGGAGGAGACTGGAGAAACCAGCCCTATGCCTCGTCTCAGGGAGGAGACTGGAGAAACCAGCCCTATGCCTCACCTCAGGGAGGAGACTGGAGAAACCAGCCCTATGCCTCAACTCAGGGAGGAGACTGGAGAAACCAGCCCTATGCCTCACCTCAGGGAGGAGACTGGAGAAACCAGCCCTATGCCTCACCTCAGGGAGGAGACTGGAGAAGCCAGCCCTATGCCTCACCTCAGGGAGGAGACTGGAGAAGCCAGCCCTGTGCCTCACCTCAGGGAGGAGACTGGAGAAGCCGGCCCCTATGCCTCACCTCAGGGAGGAGACTGGAGAAACCAGCCATATGCCTCACATCAGGGAGGAGACTGGAGAAGTCAGCCCTGTGCCTCACCTCAGGGAGGAGACTGGAGAAGTCAGCCCTGTGCCTCACCTCAGGGAGGAGACTGGAGAAGTCAGCCCTGTGCCTCACCTCAGGGAGGAGACTGGAGAAGTCAGCCCTGTGCCTCACCTCAGGGAGGAGACTGGAGAAGCCGGCCCCTATGCCTCACCTCAGGGAGGAGACTGGAGAAGCCGGCCCTATGCCTCTCCTCAGGGAGGAGACTGGAGAAGCCGGCCCTATGCCTCTCCTCAGGGTGAAGACTGGAGAAGCCGGCCCCTATGCCTCACCTCAGGGTGAAGACTGGAGAAGCCGGCCCCTATGCCTCACCTCAGGGAGGAGACTGGAGAAACCAGCCCTGTGCCTCGTCTCAGGGAGGAGACTGGAGAAGTCACCCCAATGCCTCGTCTCAGGGAGGAGACTGGAGAAGTTAGCCCTGTGCCTCGTCTGTATTGTTTTGCACATGAATCCCTCCAGTAGAGAAGCCCCCTGGTTACTGCAGACCCTGACTCTCTGGACTGATTTCCCATTGGGTGCACCACCCCTTACCATCTTTTCCGGAGAGCAGCAACACATAGTGATGCCTCAACGGTGTCCGGGGGACCCAGCGTAGTGTTGGGGCCACCACAAACCTGGCCACTGCACACTGCCCCACGCCAGAGCAGGCACAGAACTCCCCCCCACACATAGAGCTGACACCGCCCCCAGATTATGCACAGAATTCCACCCCACACACACAGAGATAACACCGCCCCTGCAGAGCAGCAGAGTTACAGAGGGGTTCGCCCGATGCTGCCACACATCGGGCGTCTGCCATGTCGTCTGCCATGTTTATGAGCCTTGCATCACTGTCTAATATTTTTGGTACAAAATATTGGCGTACACGTGCAAAAGATGTATGTTGCTGAACCACATAGTGAAGCCAATATGGCTGCTGCGGACGGAGAATTACAATTATATTCGGCTGCAGTTGCCAGGAACCCTGACAAGGTGGCGCTCTAGTTCTCACCTCTGGGAAGGGAGGGCCCCGAACCTCTGCACTGGCAGCGCTGCTGACGTCATCATCTGTCTTGTGGTCAGTCGTGTGTGAGCTGGATCCGTCATCACCCTCTGGAAGCTCCGGACGGCCCGGGTCCCTGTAATTATTTCCTGCCCTGTCTTCTTTGTAGAGGTCTGCACTCCGCGGGGTCCAGGGGGGCTGGTGTCTGTGGTGGGGTCCGTCCTCCCAGATTGTCACCTGCACAGGGATGGATTCTATCACATGGCCCGTCCTCCTGAGCACCCTGCCCTGAGCTGAAGAGAGAGAAGATATATGACTCCGAGACTGCAGCTCATACAATACACAGACCGGCCCCCAAAATACAGCTGCCCCCCCCCCACCTGACTACAGATGGTACTCTGAGGGAGGGTATGTAGGGCCTCTCCTTGGGGGGTGTACATGGGGCTGCAACTCGGAGGGTGTACATGGGGCTGCACCTCGTTGGGTGTACAGGGCTGCGCTCCTTGGGGGGAGTACACGGGGATGCTCCTTGGGGGCAGCTCCTCGGCGAGTGTGCACGAGGGGCCGCTCCTCGGCGAGTGTGCACGAGGGGCCGCTCCTCGGCGAGTGTGCACGAGGGGCCGCTCCTCGGCGAGTGTGCACGAGGGGCCGCTCCTCGGCGAGTGTGCACGAGGGGCGGCGGGTGTACAGGGGGCCTGCTCCTCCGGGGGTGCACAGGGGGCCTGCTCCTCCGGGGGTGCACAGGGGGCCTGCTCCTCTGGGGGTGCACAGGGGGCCTGCTCCTCCGGGGGTGCACAGGGGGCCTGCTCCTCCGGGGGTGCACAGGGGGCCTGCTCCTCCGGGGGTGCACAGGGGGCCTGCTCCTCCGGGGGTGCACAGGGGGCCTGCTCCTCCGGGGGTGCACAGGGGGCCTGCTCCTCCGGGGGTGCACAGGGGGCCGCTCCTCCGGGGGTGCACAGGGGGCCTGCTCCTCCGGGGGTGCACAGGGGGCCTGGTCCTCCGGGGTGCACAGGGGGCCTGGTCCTCCGGGGGTGCACAGGGGGCCGCTCCTCTGGGGGTGCACAGGGGGCCGCTCCTCTCGGGGTGTACAGGGGGCCGCTCCTCTAGGGGTGTACAGGGGGCCGCTCCTCTGGGGGTGTACAGGGAGGTGTACAGGGGGCCGCTCCTCTAGGGGTGTACAGGGGGCCGCTCCTCTGGGGGTGTACAGGGGGCCGCTCCTCTGGGGGTGTACAGGGGGCCGCTCCTCTGGGGGTGTACAGGGGGCCGCTCCTCTGGGGGTGTACAGGGGGCCGCTCCTCTGGGGGTGTACAGGGAGGTGTACAGGGGGACGCTCCTCTGGGGGTGCACAGGGGGCCGCTCCTCTGGGGTGCACAGGGGGCCGCTCCTCTGGGGGTGTACAGGGGGCCGCTCCTCTAGGGGTGTACAGGGAGGTGTACAGGGGGACGCTCCTCTGGGGGTGCACAGGGGGCCGCTCCTCTGGGGGTGTACAGGGGGCCGCTCCTCTGGGGGTGTACAGGGGGCCGCTCCTCTGGGGGTGTACAGGGGGCCGCTCCTCTGGGGTTGTACAGGGGGCCGCTCCTCTGGGGTTGTACAGGGGGCCGCTCCTCTGGGGGTGTACAGGGGGCCGCTCCTCTGGGGTGCACAGGGGGCCGCTCCTCTGGGGGTGTACAGGGGGCCGCTCCTCTGGGGGTGTACAGGGGGCCGCTCCTCTAGGGGTGTACAGGGAGGTGTACAGGGGGCCGCTCCTCTGGGGGTGTACAGGGGGCCGCTCCTCTGGGGTGCACAGGGGGCCGCTCCTCTGGGGGTGTACAGGGGGCCGCTCCTCTGGGTGTGTACAGGGGGCCGCTCCTCTAGGGGTGTACAGGGAGGTGTACAGGGGGCCGCTCCTCTGGGGGTGTACATGGGGCCGCTCCTCTGGGGGTGTACAGGGGGCCGCTCCTCTGGGGGTGTACAGGGGGCCGCTCCTCTGGGGGTGTACAGGGGGCCGCTCCTCTGGGGGTGTACAGGGGGCCGCTCCTCTGGGGGTGTACAGGGGGCCGCTCCTCTGGGGTGCACAGGGGGCCGCTCCTCTGGGGTGCACAGGGGGCCGCTCCTCTGGGGGTGTACAGGGGGCCTGCTCCTCCGGGGGTGCACAGGGGGCCTGCTCCTCCGGGGGTGCACAGGGGGCCTGCTCCTCTGGGGGTGTACAGGGGGCCGCTCCTCTAGGGGTGTACAGGGAGGTGTACAGGGGGCCGCTCCTCTGGGGGTGTACAGGGGGCCGCTCCTCTGGGGTGCACAGGGGGCCGCTCCTCTGGGGGTGTACAGGGGGCCGCTCCTCTGGGGGTGTACAGGGGGCCGCTCCTCTAGGGGTGTACAGGGCGGTGTACAGGGGGCCGCTCCTCTGGGGGTGTACATGGGGCCGCTCCTCTGGGGGTGTACAGGGGGCCGCTCCTCTGGGGGTGTACAGGGGGCCGCTCCTCTGGGGGTGTACAGGGGGCCGCTCCTCTGGGGGTGTACAGGGGGCCGCTCCTCTGGGGGTGTACAGGGGGCCGCTCCTCTGGGGGTGCACAGGGGGCCGCTCCTCCGGGGGTGCACAGGGGGCCGCTCCTCTGGGGTGCACAGGGGGCCGCTCCTCTGGGGGTGCACAGGGGGCCGCTCCTCTGGGGGTGCACAGGGGGCCGCTCCTCTGGGGGTGCACAGGGGGCCGCTCCTCTGGGGGTGTACAGGGGGCGCACTCACCCTCCGGGTCCTGGAAGCACACCTTGTAGGTACAGGGATCGATCTCCGTCACCTCGCAGGTTTCTTCTCCTCCTGATTTGTTCTTGGAAGAGAAATATTTCTTCATCTTCAAAATGAATTTTAGCTGCTTCTGGGGCAACAGCACAAGGACGGGGAACCCAGGGCCCTGCGCCTCCATACTGTAGGTAGGTCTCCCCGGGCCCTGCGCCTCCATACTGTCGGTAGGTCTCCCCGGGCCCTGCGCCTCCATACTGTAGGTAGGTGTCCCCGGGCTCCGGTATCCGGGCGGCTCCTCTCCGGGTTACTTTCACTTTCGCTTCAGATTCTGAGAACTGGGCGGAGCCAAAAGGAAACGAAAGTCCAGAGTCAAAAACACCCGAGACCGAGACACCCGGAACCAGAGACAGAACCCGGAGCCAGAGACAGAGCCCGGAACCAGAGACAGAACCCGGAGCCAGAGACAGAACCCGGAGCCAGAGACAGAGCCCGGAACGTCCTGTGGGAGGTGAGTACCGAACTCCTGACAGAGATCCCGGGTGTAACAGGAATAATACTCCGAACAGAGCCCGATATATACAGCCTGACCCTTATATATACAGCATGTCCTCCCTTATATATACAGCCTGCCCTCCCCTATATATACAGCCTGCCCTCCCCTATATATACAGCCTGCCCCTTATATATACAGCCTGCCCCCCTATATATACACACACACACAGCCTGCCCATATATATATATATATACACAGCATGTCCTCCCCTATATATGCAGCCTGACCCTATATATAGAGCTTGTGTGTCCCCATATATATACAGCCTGCCCTCCCCTATATATACAGCCTGCCCTCCCCATATATATACAGCCTGCCCTCCCTATATATACAGCCTGCCCTCCCTATATATATACAGCCTGCCCTCCCCTATATATACAGCCTGCCCTCCCCATATATATACAGCCTGCCCTCCCCTATATATACAGCCTGCCCTCCCCTATATATACAGCCTGCCCTCCCCTATATATACAGCATGTCCTCCCTTATATATACAGCCTGCCCTCCCCTATATATACAGCCTGCCCTCTCCTATATATACAGCCTGCCCCTTATATATACAGCCTGCCCTCCCCTATATATACAGCATGTCCTCCCCTATATATACAGCCTGCCCTCCCCTATATATACAGCCTGCCCTCCCCTATATATACAGCCTGCCCTCCCCTATATATACAGCCTGCCCTCCCCTATATATACAGCCTGCCCTCCCCTATATATACACAGCATGTCCTCCCTTATATACACAGCATGTCCTCCCTTATATACACAGCATGTCCTCCCTTATATACACAGCATGTCCTCCCTTATATATACAGCCTGCCCTCCCCTATATATACAGCCTGCCCTCCCCTATATATACAGCCTGCCCTCCCCTATATATACAGCCTGTCCCTTATATATACAGCCTGCCCCCCTATATATACACACAGCCTGCCCATATATATATATATATACACAGCATGTCCTCCCCTATATATGCAGCCTGACCCTATATATAGACCTTGTGTGTCCCCATATATATACAGCCTGCCCTCCCCTATATATACAGCCTGCCCTCCCCATATATATACAGCCTGCCCTCCCTATATATACAGCCTGCCCTCCCTATATATATACAGCCTGCCCTCCCCTATATATACAGCCTGCCCTCCCCATATATATACAGCCTGCCCTCCCCTATATATATACAGCCTGCCCTCCCCATATATATACAGCCTGCCCTCCCCTATATATACAGCCTGCCCTCCCCATATATATACAGCCTGCCCTCCCCATATATATACAGCCTGCCCTCCCCATATATATACAGCCTGCCCTCCCCATATATATACAGCCTGCCCTCCCCTATATATACAGCCTGCCCTCCCCTATATATACAGCCTGCCCCTTATATATACAGCCTGCCCCTTATATATACAGCCTGCCCTCCCCTATATATACAGCCTGCCCTCCCCTATATATACAGCCTGACCCTTATATATACAGCATGTCCTCCCTTATATATACAGCCTGCCCTCCCCTATATATACAGCCTGCCCCTTATATACACAGCATGTCCTCCCTTATATATACAGCCTGCCCTCCCTTATATATACAGCCTGCCCTCCCTTATATATACAGCCTGCCCTCCCCTATATATACAGCCTGCCCTCCCCTATATATACAGCCTGCCCTCCCTTATATATACAGCCTGCCCCCTATATATACAGCCTGCCCTCCCTTATATACACAGCCTGCCCCCTATATATACAGCCTGCCCCCTATATATACAGCCTGCCCCCTATATATACAGCCTGTCCTCCCCTATATATACAGCCTGCCCCTTATATACACAGCATGTCCTCCCTTATATATACGAGAGAGGGTGGTTGAGCGGCACTCCTGGGTGTGGAAGGCGGTGCTCAGTGGTAAAGGTGCATATAATTAATATCGAAAGACCACGGCACTCTATAGCTGTATTTTGATTGCTTCTTTTATTTCATTTCATTGTATATTTTTTAAATATTTTTATATATCCATCCAAAAATAATACGCCACTGGCCAACATTTCGGTCTAATTTTTAGACCTTGTTCACGGCCTTAGTCTGCATAGTAGGGAGTCTCTGGGATGGTGTCTTTCATATAACATAATAAGGTTTGACAATATGATGGTAGTATTATTAGTATACAGGAAAAAATTGTCATATAAGAGAGAATATACATAACGCACAAAAATCATATAGACACATGTATAATCAAGTAATCTACCAATTAGATAGTATGTCACAAGCTGATAGTAATAGTGTACAGCGGGACGCTGTGATAAAGATATATATCCAGATGGTGGTGGCAGGATATAGGGTATCTGCGAAATCCAAACAGTATAAAAATCAGACCAGTATAAAAATCAGACCAGGATAATATTGTAATGATGTGGGTGATAAAAGTAGTACTATGCAGACTAAGGCCGTGAACAAGGTCTAAAAATTAGACCGAAATGTTGGCCAGTGGCGTATTATTTTTGGATGGATATATAAAAATATTTAAAAAATATACAATGAAATGAAATAAAAGAAGCAATCAAAATACAGCTATAGAGTGCCGTGGTCTTTCGATATTAATTATATGCTCCCCTATATATACAGCCTGCCCTCCCCTATATATACAGCCTGCCCTCCCCTATATATACAGCCTGCCCTCCCCTATATATACAGCCTGCCCTAGAAGCCTAGAATGTGTCGGCAGGTAAGAACCATGTGGCCCATCTAGTCGGCCCAATATACTGAATACTATGGATAGCCCCTGGCCCTATCTTATATGAAGGATGGCCTTATGCCTATCCCATGCATGCTTAACCTCCTTCACTGTATTTGCAGCTACCACTTCTGCAGGAAGGCTATTCTATTGTCGGGTATATAAAGCAAATGCTTTATATAAATATAAAAAAAATTATCGGGTCAAAAGAAAAATTATGCTAACTATATTGACCTGTGAGATGGACATAAACATCTCAAAGAGTTCAATCGAGAACCAGATTATTTTGTGCAATCAGTAAAACGGGGTACAAGCGTCTATGCAAAAATATAAATGATTTATTATACAATAGGTTAAAATACAAACAGAAATGAATCAACATAAATTTCAGTAATATACAATGATATGCAGTACCCAGAATTCACCACTATATGATACCAACAAAACACTACTCCACCAACACAAGAATAATATGCAATACAGCTTTAAATCTGTGAGCGATATCCAATCAATGGATTATGCGGAAACCTCAATCAAGAAGATGACAGATACGAGCCCTTGCTCTGCCCAAAAATGATGACCAATCTCAGATATGAGGTAGTATTGCAACAAAACTTATAAATTATTGGCTTGATATCAAACTATGGAATACAAAGATTCCCAACAAAGAGTTTCTCCAATATTATCCCCTTTATTCAGTTATATGCATCGTAACTGAAATCGGAGAAAATACGGATGTAGCAACTAACGTTACACGTCCGCAAGTGAGCGGGTATCTGGCTAAGTATCAAGCCAATTAATTTAGATCAATACTACATAAAACAAAATATACATTACCCAAGGGTCAAGTGATGTGCAGAGTCTCGGGGCAGCCAGATCTCAAGAGTTTTTCTCAATAATCCAAATGATTCTCCAGAGATCTATAATCCAAATGTTTGTCTCTTTTTTTTTTTTTCTCCCTCTTTTTTTCTTTCTGGTAACTGGTTTCTTAACCCAAAACTTATCAGATGAACACGCCCTCCGAGTTTGGAGGGGTGTGTGCATGGATAAGGAGCGTGGCGTCATAATACTACCCAGAATGCAATTTTGCTACTGATGTAGTATTAACCGCTTATATCTAGATGGCACTGTTGTATAAGCAATAAGCATCATACCATTAAGGGTTAACTCATACATGCCTAATATTTTCAACACTTCACACCTCTGACATCTGGGGCCTTGTCTCAGGGCTGAGGGACAAACTTTGATACATGAATATATACTTTGAGGAACATCTAGACCATTCTCACACTGTGGAATTCATGTTCAGATAGGAAAAACAATGAAGCCTCAGAATCCGCAGGTGCCGTGTATCTTCTAACTTTCTAAATGTATAATATATTGTTACAGTAACAGTAGCTCTCTGAACGGCGCAGTAATCTTCTCATGGACTTACTTCGGCCGACATGAAAATCCATACAAAACAGTGAATATAAATCAACATTGCTCTTAAAGGCAATGAACACCCATTATAATTAAAATAAGTAAATATAAATGTTTACACTTATGAAAAAGCACAACACTATGCATCCACTACTCTCTCAGTAAAGTAATACTTCCTTATATTACTGTTAACCCTTTGCCCCTCTAATGTAACACTATGTCCTCTTGTAGCAGTTTTTCTTCTTGTAAATCTTCTCTCCTCTTTTCCCTTGTTGATTCCCTTTATGTATTTAGCCGTCTCTCTCATCTCATCTCTGTCTCGTCTTTCTTCCAAGCTCTACATGTTAAGGTCCTTTAACCTTTCCTGGTAAGTTTTATCCTGCAATCCATGGACCAGTTTAGTAGCTCTTCTCTGAACTCTCTCCAACGTATCAGTATCCTTCTGGAGATATGGTCTCCAGGACTGCGCACAATACTCCAGATGAGGTCTCACTAGTGCTCTGTAGAGCGGCATGAGCACCTCCCTCTGTCTACTGGTAATGCCTCTCCCTATACACCCAGCATTCTGCTAGCATCTCCTGCTGCTCTATGACATGGTCTGCCTACCTTTAAGTCTTCTGAAATAATGACCCCTAAATTCCTTTACTCAGACACTGAGGTTAGGACTGTGTCACTGGTTGTATATTCTGCTCTTGGGTTTTTACGCCCCAGGTGCATTATCTTGCACTTATCAACATTACATTTTAGTTGCCAGATTTTTGACCATTCCTCTAGTTTTCCTAAGTCCTTTTCCATTCGGTGTATCCCTCCAGGAACATCAACCCTGTTACACATCTTTGTGTCATCAGCAAAAAGACCCACCTTACCATCGAGGCCTTCTGCAATGTCGCTGATAAAGATATTAAACATAATGGGTCCCAGAACAGATCCCTGAGGTCCCCACTGGTAACAAGACCTTGGTCTGAATATACTCCATTGACTACAACCCTCTGCTGTCTGTCCCTCAGCCACTGCCTAATCCATTCAGCAATATGGGAGTCCAAGCACAAAGACTGCACTTTATTGATAAGCCTTCTATGTGGGACAGTATCAAAAGCCTTACTAAAGTCCAGATAAGCGATGTCTACTGCACCTCCACCATCTATTATTTTAGTCACCCAATCAAAAAAATCAATAAGATTAGTCTGACATGATCTCCCTGAAGTAAACCCATGCTGTTCTTCATCTTTCAATCCATGGGATTTTAGATGTTCCACAATCCTCCCCTTAAGTATGGTTTCCATTAGTTTCCCCACTATTGATGTCAGGCTTACTGGCCTATAGTTGCCCAATTCCTCCCTACTACCTTTCTTGTGAATGGGCACAACATTTGCTAATTTCCAATCTTCTGGGACGACTCCTGTTGCCAGTGATTGGTTAAATAAATCTGTTAATGGTTTTGCTAGTTCACCGCTGAGCTCTGTTAATAGCTTTGGGTGTATCCCATCAGGCCCCTGTGACTTATTTGTATTGATTTTAGACAGCTGACTTAGAACCTCTTCCTCTGTAAAGACACATGCATCAAAAGATTCATTCGTCTTCCTTCCTAACTGAGGTCCTTCTCCTTCAGTTTCCTTTGTATAAACTGAACAGAAGTGTTCACTGAGGCCGTCAGCTAGTTCTGTATCTTCCACCATATACCTTCCTTCTTTTGTTTTTAATTTGGTAATTCCTTGTTTTAGTTTCCTTTTTTCACTTATGTATCTGCAGAATGTCTTATCGCCTTTTTTCCCTGACTGAGCTCATTTCTCTTCTGCCTGTGCTTTAGAAGCTCTTATAACTTGTTTGGCCTCTCTCTGCCTAATCTTATACATTAGCCTGTCATCCTCATTTATTTTTATTTTTTATAATTCCTAAATGCTATCTTTTTGTTGTTAATGATTTTGGCCACTTCTGCTGAGTACCACAGTGGTCTCTTCCTTTTTTTGCTTTTACTGACAAGCCTAATGCAATTACCTGTTGCCTTCAATAGTGCCACTTTTAAGTAGTCCCATTTCTCCTGGACTCCAATGAAACTGTTCCAATCTGATAGGGACTCGTATACCACTAATCTAATTTTAGAAAAGTCAGTTTTTCTAAAATCTAAAACTTTTGTTTTTGTGTGGTGTGACTCAGTCACTGTACTTATAGTAAACCACACTGGCTGGTGATCACTAGATCCCAAGCTTTCCCCTACAGTAATATCAGATACCAAATTCCCATTTGTGAATACTAAATCTAAAATGTCCTCCTTCCGGGTTGGCTCCTCCACTACTTGCTGTAGAGGTAATCCCAGTAGGGAATGTAGAATATCTGTCCTCCTGGCAGAACTAGCTATTTTGGTTTTCCAGTTTACACCAGGAAGATTGAAGTCTCCCATAATGATAACTTCCCCCTTCATTGTCATTTTAGCCATTTCCTCAACTAGTAGATCATCTAATTCTTTGACTTGGCCAGGTGGTCTATATATCACACCTACACGAGTTACCTTATGATTATCAAGCTGCAAGGTAACCCAAACTGACTCTCTGAATTGTACTCGCTAAGGCTACTTTCACACTTGCGTTCGGGGCTCCGCTTGTGAGTTCCGTTTGAAGGCTCTCACATGCGGCCCCGAACGGATCTGTACGGTCCCAATGCATTCTGAGTGGATGCAGATCCGCTCAGAATGCTTCAGTCTGGCACCGTTTGGCCTCCGTTCCGCTCAGCAGGCGGACACCCGAACGCAGCTTGCAACGTTCAGGTGTCCGCCTGGCCGTGCGGAGCCAAACGGATCCGTCCAGACTTACAATGTAAGTCAATGGGGACGGATCCGTTTGAAGTTGACACAATATGGTGCAATTTCAAACGGATCCGTCCCCCATTGACTTTCAATGCAAAGTCGGGACGGATCCATCTGACTAACTTTCAGACTTAGAATTTTTTCTGAAAGATAATGCAGACTGATCCGTTCTGAACGGATCCCATCGTCTGCATTATAGGAGCGGATCCGTCTGTGCAGACACCAGACGGATCCGCTCCGAACGCAAGTGTGAAAGTAGCCTAACTTGTATTAAATTAGATTTTATGCTATCTTTCACATACAGGGCCACCCCTCCCCCTTCTTGCCTTCTCTGTCTTTCCTATATAGAGAGAACCCTGATATTGATATATCCCAGTCATTACTCCCCTTGAACCACGTCTCAGTAACAGCCACTACATCTATATTCTCAGATGCCATTATAGCCTCAAGTTCATTGATCTTATTCCCTAGACTGCGAGCATTTGTAGACAAGACTCTGAGCTTGTCATTTCTTAACCTTTGTGCTACTGGCATCTTCTGGCCTTGTTCCGGGGGGCAGTAGGACTGCTGGATTATCACTCTTTTGCCCCCCTTTCCTAGTTTAAATGCTTTTTAGCAAATACTTGGAACTGTTCACCGAGGACATTCGTTCCCTTGAGAGAAAGATGCAAACCATCTTTCTTGTACAGTTTTTTTCCATTCCAACAAGAGCTAACATGAGACACAAAGCCAAACCCTTGGTTCAGACACCATTCACCAAGCCATACATTGAATTCCTTAATGCGCATCTTCCTGTCATGCTGAAGGTTATGCACAGGCAAAACTGCAGAGAATGAAACAGTTGATGCAACCTCCCGTATATCCTTTCCAAGTGTGTGGAAAGCTTCCTTCACCTTTGAAACCTCATTGCAAGCCAGATCGTTTGTCCCAAGATGGAGAATAACATCCACTTCCCTTTCCTGCTTTGCTTGCCTAATATTTAGGATCCGTCGTCTATCCCTGCTAGTGGTAGCACCAGGGAGACATCTCACAACACCATTCTCCTCAAACTTCACACCTCTTATGACGGAATCGCCCACCAACAGCTGCTTACTATCAATCCTCACCTTCTCCTTTTTGTCTTTGGCTGCAGTCTTACATACTTTAGGCATGGGAGATGATTGCTCCTCACCCACTGTGCCTGAGCCATCCTCCCCTATATATACACAGCCTGCCCTCCCCTATATATACACCCACAGCCTGCCCTCCCCTATATATACACCCACAGCCTGCCCTCCCCTATATATACACCCACAGCCTGCCCTCCCCTATATATACACCCACAGCCTGCCCTCCCCTATATATACACCCACAGCCTGCCCTCCCCTATATATACACACACAGCCTGCCCTCCCCTATATATACACACACAGCCTGCCCTCCCCTATATATATACACACACAGCCTGCCCTCCCCTATATATATACACACACAGCCTGCCCTCCCCTATATATACACACACAGCCTGCCCTCCCCTATATATATATATATATATATATACACAGCCTGCCCTCCCCTATATATACACCCACAGCCTGCCCTCCCCTATATATATACACACACAGCCTGCCCTCCCCTATATATATACACACACAGCCTGCCCTCCCCTATATATAT